>NC_056732.1:186580054-186615054 GCF_019279795.1 Protopterus annectens | reverse complement strand
CAACAGTGGTCCCTCTCCATAAAGGTGGTGCCTCAACGGATCCTGGAAACTATCGCCCCATAAGCCTGACTAGCTTGGTCTGCAAAGCTATGGAAAGGATCATCATGGACCTCATAAATAAAGATATTGGGGACCTACAAACACTGGATCCTACCCAGTTTGGCTTTGTTAAGGGCAGATCCTGCCTCTTAAACCTGGTTGATTTCTTTGAAACAGTCACCAAGGCCATTGATGAGGGAAGGTGGTCCACACAGCCTACCTGGACCTCGCAAAGCCTTCGATACAATACCCCACTCGGGCATTATAGATAAGCTCACCAGCTTAAATATAAACCCCTATGTCACTAGATGGATTGCAAACTGGCTCAAGGACAGAACCCACATGGTTAGAATTGCTGGAGCCATGTCAGACTCCAAACCAGTTACAAGTGGTGTCCCACAAGGCTCAGTCCTGGGACCTCTCTTGTTTGGTATATATTTCTCGGAGGTACAGGCCAACACGGAAGGACTGTGGCTGACCAAGTTTGCAGATGACTGCAAACTGGGCACCATAATCGACTCTCCAGCCGACACAAGCATCCTCCAAAAGGGCCTCATAGAAACAGACAACTGGTGCCAGAGCCATGGCCTCAAGCTAAATGCCAAAAAGTGTATAGTCATCCCCTTTGGCAAAAACAAAGTGCCCACAAATTACCACATAGGTGGAAATTTATTAAGTACAGAAGAAGTAATTAGGGACCTAGGGACCCAAGTTGATAGCAATCTCTCATTTGACAACCACGTGGCCAAAGTGGTTAGAAAAACATTTTATATAGCCCACCTAATCATGAAGGGATTCACATCTAGATCAGGGGAGGTCATCGTGCCTCTTTACTCATCCCTCATCAGGCCCATAATTGAGTACAATGCCCTTTTTGGGATGTACCTTACCAGACACCTGCAGCAACTGGAAAGACCCCAAAAGTACCTCACCAAGAGGATCAAAGGGCTCAAACAGATGCCATATGCTGCCCGGTTAAAGAAACTCCAGCTCTACTCAGTGGCATACCGCCTGTTAAGAGGCGATCTGTGCCTGACGTATAAAGCCATGTCCAACCCGGAATTAATGGACATGCTGCACCTCAGAAAATCCAAATCCCATCGAGCTATGCGCTCGAGAGACTTGAACCTCAGCACTGAAATAAATAGGACATGCTGGAGGGACAGATTCATAACCCAGAGGCTCCCTTCACTCTGGAATAAAATCCCAGTCCAGGTTAGGCAGAGTCCCTCATTGACTCTCTTCAAGAGGAATCTTGATGAGTGGATGGGAGATCGTAGGTTTACCCTGGGTATCACTTCTGTGTCACTGTTAGATAGAGGCACAGTATACTAACCTCGAAAAAGGGCATAGCAAAATAAATTTAAAATGGGTGGCGAAAGCCAAACACATTCTGGCTAGGCTTATAAATGCCCTAGGGCAGATAGCCTAGTATGAACCTATGAACCTATGAACCTATGACAAGAGACAGATATAGCTGATAAATAGACTAAGGCTTTATCATTTCAAGTTATGTAAAAGTATATATAAAACAGAAGTGACAAATCTGAAATACATGGATAATATTTTAAAGTAGGGGAGTTTGAAACCTGATGCAGAAAAATAATCCTGACCTGTTGTACAAATGCCACAGACAGAAGATAAGCAGGAATGATAGATCTTCTGGCAGTTATACAGTATGTTGCAACTTCTGTACCCAGTATGACTGAGATACCTATGCATGTAAGAAAGTTACTATAGCTAAATATTGATTGAATACAGATTTATGAACAAGAAAAGACTTTTGAAATGTTGAAGAAACTAGTTTCAGATGCTGCAAGACTGCAGTGAATAAACTGTCACAAACTGATCTTAGTCAGAATGGTGCTGGAGCTGTGATCTTACAAGATAATAGGCCAATGCATAAGAATCATGGGAATTACAGGGGAATTTAGTCATATGACAATATAAGCCTTGCCAATCCCCACAGTTAGGTCATATCCCCCTTCTCTGGGATAAATAGGGCAGTTAATCACAGGATGAATTTGTGAGTACCTATCCAACTATCTTGTCCCTCTGAAAAAAAAAATAGTGTTTCATACTGCCTGATCACCTGGAAAGATCTAGTACAAAAATGGGGAAGGCACTGTGTGATAAACCTATCTCTCTCTCTCTCTTTTTCCATCTCATCTTACGTTCGAAGATTTAACTCCCTGGATCCAGTATTAATGGAAATGTTACTCTTGTAAAGATACTAGAGCTGCAGGACAACTGGATCCCTTAAGCCTTGGTAGGCAGGACATCGATCTCTCCTCAAGAGTCTGTAAGACATCAAATGAAGAGATAGTGCGTACAGTCTCTCTTGGTAGTTAGGGTCTTTAGCCCTTTAACTTTCTACATTAGGAACCTCTGAGGCCTTTCTAGTTGTTTGATATGCCTAGAGATGTACATCTCAAAGTGGGCATTGTATTTATTAATTGCCCTAATCAATGCAGAATAGAAAGGAAAACTGGTAACAATTTGAAACAAGAAGACTGAATGGCCAAAAAAACGGACTTACATATATTAAGTATGAGATGGCCATTTCTCTAAATGTTCGCTTTTCTCCAAGGTATGTCAGTCTTAGAGTTACTATAGATAAGCTTGCTGGGTGTGATTAAAGGAGAACAGGGATGGCTGACATTTCCTCTTCACTTGCATTTTCAAACTTTTGTGTTGTGACATTTCAATAGGGAGCTGGAAAAATCACTTCTTTTGATATAGATATTATTCAATTGATATTTAGCTGCACTAAATAGACTGGATTCCTGACTACTGTTGTCACATGATGATCAAAAGTGAGGGAGTTATTAACCCATATTTTAAGGTGAACTGGAATGTTGTCTGAGCTGTATGCTTAGGGGAGGGTCTGCCTACCAAATGTGACAATATTGCACTTTTTTGCACTTAATTTGAGCCCATTCCACTGCACAAAGTATTTAGTTTTGTAAGTTTTTATTGAATAATTTTGGAATCTAAAGGGAATTTGATGACAGCACCTAGTTTGCAGTCATCAACAAACTTAGTTAGCCAGAGGTCTTGGTTTCCAGACTGAAGATCAGAAAAGTAAACATTGAAAAGGAGGAGTCCCAGAACTGAGCCAGATGAAGCAACTACCAGTCATACTATGCAAGTTTTGTCTTTTAGCCAGTTTTCTATCCTTCTTAACATGTAGGGATCTATTTGTAAAGCATTACGTTTGCTTACAATATCATCTTGGGGTTCGGTATCAAATGCTTTTGCTAGGTTCAGATAAATCATGTGCACATAATACTTGCTGTTGACATCTTTTTTTACCCCAGTTGAAGATGGTTACAAATTCTACTCAATGAATTCAAAATGCTGCTGTTAAGTTTAGTGATATTTTGGTACAATAATTTGCTTATATGTCAAGAATAAATTGCATATAAGTTAAGGATATTAAGATGCACAAAAGAGGCATGTTCATACAGAGAAAGGGCAGTTATCCATAATGCATGGATGTGAGAAAATGTATGCCCATGGGAATTTGAGGTTCAAGTAGAAACTGGATACAAACTCTTGCAGACAACTGCAGACAATTTTTTGGAGGCTAGCAGTGCACATCCTTTACATTTGATAAAAGCACACAATGACAAATACATCTGACAAGAAGGTTTTAGAAAGATAATTCACTTTGGTAAAGAAAAGATTATCTAAAAGGGGTTATAGAGACATGTATATTCAGACAGCATTGTATAGAGTCAGAGGAGTGTGGAATAAAGGACGTGACCAAAGAAGTCCCAAGAAAATTAAAAAAATTCAAAAAGTTAAGGATCCAGATAAAGTGGGGCCTATATATTATGCAAGTAAATTATCCCCTTTTTCAGATATGCTAAGGGAGTTGGTTAATAAGTTATGGTCAATCATTAATAGGGATGAAATGATAGGTAATCTGTTCCCAAAAAAAGTAACCTTTTCATATGGCAGATTCAACAATTTAAAGGAATTGCTGAATCACAAGGCACAGAATACTGCAGGGAAAAGGCTGGGGGTATTTCCATGTGGAATGTGCAAAGTGTGTAAAAGAATAAAAAATGTGGATGGATGGGTTATTAATGGAAAGAAATTTTGGATAAAAAATGAGTTTAAATATGACTCATGTGGGGTCATCTACATTATTGGGTGTGGATGTACCCCCACGATGTGGTATATAGGACAAAAAAAGAGAAAAGTTAAATTGAGAATATTAGAACATCTAGGTGATATTAGGAACAGGAGATTGGAGAGTCCAGTGGCCCAACATTTGTGTACTGTCCATGGGGGAAGTGTGGAGAGTTTTTTCTTCAGCATTCTGGCCCAACCCTTTGGACGTCACAGTATGGGGGGAGATGAATTTAGATGCATGCTTTTGAAGTTGGAAACAAAATTTATTGTGAACCTGGGAACCTTATTTCCACACGGGTTAAATTTAGAATTTAATTGGGATGTTTAAGGAAATCATGAAAAGTTGTGGGTTTGTTAGAATGTATATAGTTAGTTGTAGTGAATGGTTAGGGTAAAGCTAGTATGATGTTAAGGGTAATAGTGCAATATAGGATAGTTGTAGTAAAGCATTTAGGAAATTTTAATTTAAATAATTGAGTAGAGCTTACCATGAAATTATTGCTAACAACTATTTCCTAATTTTGTAATGAATTTGTGAATATTGTATGGTTTAATTGTGTAGCGTATTCTTAGGGTACAACTGTGAAAGTGCTTGTGTATGGCATATTCAATAGTTTCTTCTTTTTTTCACATATGGGGGGTGCACCTTTAAGTTTGGGTAGAAAGCTTGTAACAATTAGGAATGTATTAGCACATTTAATTAATGGGATATAAAAAGGCTGCAAAATGTTATCATTTTATTCCTTGAAGGCTTGTTAGCCGCGGTAACAGAACAGAAGTAGTTTAATAAAGAAAAAGCAGCTCAATCCATTTGCTTCCTGACTTGAATTTTTTTTGGTTCTGGAAAATCTTTGTTCCCTTTTGAGAATTGGTGTTTTATGTGAGTACAAACTCTTGCAAACCATATTCAGAAATTTCTTGAACAATACACAAAGGACAGAAAACAATACTGACACTGACTTAGAAATATGGCTATGAGATGTGTTACAGTAAAAGGATGGCTTGAACAAGACATATCAGAAATGAAAAAAATTCAGACTTATTTTTCTTTCCTCAAAGAAATTTATTCTCTCAAGGGCTTAGCATTCAGAATTGCCAAAATAATAGCTCCCAGTCAATGAGAAAATTAATGTTTGAGAGCATACATAATACTTTAACCAGGAATGTCAACTCAAATAGAAGTACTGAAGAGACATGCCATCTGTAGTGCATACCTTGACAACTATGCAAATGACAAACTGATAGCAATCCCAGTTCTTGATTAACAGCTGAGTTGGTTCAGTATATCCACACTGCAAACATTCAATAATGTATACTTGCCCTTGAGATGATGGCTAAGTATTTATTACTTCTAAGACTAGATCTTCAGTATTCTCACTTTTTCTTGACTTTCTTAGTAAACTGAATGACAAAACATGTAACAATATATATATATATATATATATATATATATATATATATATATATATATATATGGTTTACTATTAAATTGTCGAAGTTTAGAATAAATACGGTACTTAACAGCGAATTGTTTCGATGAAAGTACACATGACCTAATGGCCCTAATGTCGAAAATCAACTGTTAATGCTAAAAATGTCGACAACGACATTTTACGGCATTATCAAAAATGCCACCCTTGCCGTAACGCCCTAATTCCTACACCTAACATTCACATTTATGCAGGGGAGCAAGCCCCCCTGCACCCTCCACACCTTCCCTAACTAAATATTCCAACTCTGAGATCATACTACAGTGAGGAAAGGAATGTATTTCCCTAACCGCACTGTACTGCAATCCCTGTACATAATCGAACGTTATATTTGCAACTCCACGGTACATTCGCAAATATACTGTTCAATTATGTAGCTTGCACACATATGAAATATTCAAACATCTGTAGTTCGAATAGTTCGTAGGCATAAAATGCTACACCAATATTTCAGTAGGAAACATATATATATATATATATATATATATATATATATATATATATATTAAATACTTACTTTGCATTTATTTTGAAAATGTACAGACAATGGTTGTCACATACACTATTGAAATCTATATGGGCTGCATAAATGTATCATGTGCACTGTGTTTACTACTCCACCAGCCACAGTAACGCTTCACAGACACAAATCTCAGTAAGGACACAGACACCAACATGTATAGTATTGACACCAGTGTGGCAGACTGGAATATTATGGTACACAACGATGCTAAACAGTGCAGGATGAAACCGTTATTTAGTAACAGAAGCCGTATCTGACATAGTTTACTTAATTGCTCTTTCCTCCTGCACTACTTTCTGCTATCATACCATGTAGAATTTCACAAATATTTTTCATTCACCAAGTACAACAGTGGAGCTAGGATCACTAACATAATAAGGAAAACAGGGAATCTAATGTTCTGAGAGATCATATTGATGTGAACTCATCATCATTATTGTGTGAGGACAGTGTGGTGAAGGTATCAGTTTTGCATGCACCACACAACACCCCATTGATAAAGCTTTTCCTACTGCGTTTCAGAGTTTTTTTCTTTGTCTAATTTAGTAGTGCTGTAACTGATTTGCACTGCATGCTGAGCAGCACAACAACAAAAGGGAGATCAGTGTGGTCAGACTTACTATGCAAAGTGTAAATATGTAGTTTTGATCCAAGAAATGTGTTTAGGCCTAACCAACAGGTACACAGTTGTGTAGTATCTCTGAACCTCATACAAACCTGCGCAGTCATTTACATATATGTTTCATCCAAGGAGCACTGTGGCTATACACTGCATTTAAGGCCATTTACAAACTGTTATCCCAATGCATGCAGTTAAGACAAAAAGCTATTAACCAACTGCATCTTTTAGTCTAATGTTTGATTCCCTCACTCTCCAATTGTTTACTGCATAACTTCGGTCACATGACTTAACCAGACAGCGCTCCTGCTGTGAGTCTAAAAAAAAGAGGCCTTTGGATCAGTGTTCTGTCCTGGTCAGCAAATACAAGTAAATACTTTATGACCTGCATAGGGCTTTGGTGTACCGTTTTGCTGTGTACCATCCCTGTTCAATGCACAACATGCTCATGAATCCTGCCATCGGTATGTGTTCTGGAACTACTGATGCTGTTAAATTACTCTTTAGGCTTGAATTGATAATGGTTATGCTCTGTGTGTTTACTTCTTTGAATGATACTTGATGTATATGTGTATTACTGTATTAGTTGTATATGGCCATGTTCTGTAATATATTGAGAGTGTGTTACTGCAAACCACTAAAACATATTATATTAAGTCATGCTATGTTAAACATGCCAAGTTCTTTATAATCTTAGATCATGCCATTTGCCTTGTTTGCTTTAGTAACCTTATGTCTTGGTTATGGCAGAAAATTGTCCTAAGATCTGCCTACTCCCCACTCCCCACCATAAATGCATAAATACATACATACATACATATATACCCTGATTAATTATAATTAACTAATCAGCACTAAAGTACAAAGAAAATGTTTCAGGTTGACTCAGGTAAAATTTCATCCATATTAATTGTGTGAAGCCCAGGGCAGCTTGGTATATGAAGGGTGTATTAATTCAGCCTCATAAAGAATGCCTTATCATCTGAAGGTTGTATTAATTCTACCATAAACAGAATAATTTAGCATCTGGAGTCTGTATTAATTAAACCATCATGAGTACCATACTCACAGCCATCAATATGCTTCAGCTTGAATCAAGAAGCATGTTTTTGTAACACAATGCAATATTCTGAGGAAACCCACTCAGATTTTGGGGCAACATGCAAGCTCACTTCAGCAGAGGTCAGAACTGCACCTCAGTGCTCTGAGATAGAGGTCTTACCACTAATCGTCTGTGCTGCTTATGGCAACTGGTTGCAAGTGGTCGCAAGTCAACCAGGCTTGTTACAGCCTTGTCCAGGCTGTAAAGGAGGTGGTTAGCCAATGAATTCTCATAGTAGAAAAGGAATGCAATGAGATGCACTAATGCAATATAGAGTGGAGAACTATGGGTAAAAAGGATCCTAATCCTGTGAAGGCATCCAAGATTATGATTTGTCAGAGTTAGTACACAATTCTCATGGCTGTGAAACATATGCTGATTACTGATGGTTAGGTCAAATAGACTGGTGGAAATAAATACATCAATCACTGAATGATTAAAATCAAAAATGCTTGGTCTTGCACTTTGCAGATAATAGGACTGAGACTCCCTTTTCGATCCTTAAAAGTAAAAAGCATGGCTTAGGTTTTGTTACTGTTAAAGTATATCCTAGAAGAAGTTGCATGAATCTGAATGTGTTCAACAGTTTTATGTGACAAATGGGACAGTGTCACCTGTGAAGGCAATAGCAGTCATCAGTATAATGAACCAGCATGACACCATCACAATTCTCCACCATCCCATTAATGAGTGCAGTGAAGAATGAAATAACAAACACCTGATCCATGTGGAAGGCATGCTGCCACTGACACCTGCAGGCAGATATTTCACCATCCCATTGGACAAGCTGTACATTAACCTCAAGGCAGCTAGAAGGCATCAACAGACAATGGAGAAGAACTCATATGAGAACCGATGCTCAAGAAGGTGGGACTGACTGACTTATCAAACACTATTTAAAATTCCATGAACAGTAAGCTGGCAGTCTTGCTACAGTTGAGAGGGATGTGGAGATGCTCAGGAACTGCACACTGAGCTGCAGCTCTGCCATGACCAGGCATTGTGTGCATGGTGCCAGATTATTGTTAATAAAGTTTAGTGCTAGCTGGGCATGAAAGCAAATCTCTAGATGTTTTGAGAGGAGGAAACAGGGAATACAGTGATAATTGCTATGATATGCCTAAGTTCCTCCTTTATATCGAGATATCTAAGGGGTCTATTTTCACATGTAGGGACACTTCCTTCTCTAACTCAGTCACTGATAATTACTGAAACTCTGTAGGTTATTAACGTGGCTATGGCTTTCAAAGATTCTCAGGTAAATTTTGCGATGGAGTCCAACCCAGATCAAACCAAGATTCAGTTTACAAAGGATTTTATGGACCAAGTATAAGGTGGACAGTTTGAAATGTGTGAACTGGACAGTGGAATTGAGAAGGTGAAAAAGAAGGTACATGAACAATCATTTGATACAGTTCTTTGAACTTAAATCTCTAAAACAGACTCCAAAGCAGATGGCAGTAAAAGCACTGTTGAGTTGAAGAGATGAGAAAAAGGTCAGCACTGGCCCAAAAGTCATGCATATATGAATGGTATGGCAATACCTTTTAGTTTTTTTTTTTTTTTTTTTTTTTTTTATAATTGGTTTTGTTGTAGAAATCAGTTTATTTTGCAAAACAGTAAAATAGTAAAGACTATAAACTAGTTTGTAGTATCACAAAACTATTGGAGGGCTGCATACAGTCTCAAGTTCATGACAGGGGTTCACAGATGGTTACATGACTTTAATTTCTAGAGTGAAAAGGAAGATGGTCAGAGTTCTTATTCTGTAATTCTGGAGTGGAGCCATGCTATGGACTTTCATAAACTATATGACTGAATTAGTGTACTAAGTCGGTAAGCAACAATGACTACAAATGTATTATTATTATTATTATTATTATTTTTTTTGTGTGAATAGTAGTAGGACAATTTTTGCTTATGGTTTTTCTGCAGCATCAGAATGCAGAACAGAGATTAAAGTCAATGGAAGTGCCAGCCATCACACCATTTTCTGTGGTTGGTACTGCTTGGTGTAAACATTAAAGTTTAGTGTACTGTCATGACCAGAAACTTTATTAGGCTTTGTAGCATGATAAACAAGTGCAATTACCTAATATAAGCAGACTCAGATTTCTCACTGAAAGTAAACCAGAGCAGAATGTCTTCTTCTTGAGGGACACAGATACTGGTGACCTTAAAAAAGACTTTATATACTTACTATAATGTTCCATCTGTGTTGTCGATGTTCATTTATCCTTGACATTTGGGACTCGGTTCCAATTCTCAGAACCGGCTCGGCTGTTATAATAGCTTGCACAAGTCAAAAGCTCTTGAGCTACATCTCCACCCAGAATACCCCTGTCCAGATTACCTTAGATCAAGTTTGCAGCTACAGAATAAGACAGAAGAAAAGCTATATAGACATGAAAAGGCAATGCCGAAGGTCATGAAAATACGACAAAAAGGCCAGTAAAAAGATATAAAATTCACCAACTTGCACTTTATTAACAAGAATGTCCAACTCTCTAGTGCTTCGGCAAGAAATGCTTTCTAGGAGTACATCAGTGAGGAAAAAACAGTGCCACTTTATACAAACATTAACAATCAATTATAAAACACTTTAATTAATTAATATCTAAAACATACTGTATTTCTATTATATTTAGAAAACAATTATATCAAAAGTTTCCATAAACATTCAGTATTAAGTCCACAAGGACTTAAAGAAT
Organism: Protopterus annectens; assembly: GCF_019279795.1. Taxonomy (NCBI): domain Eukaryota; kingdom Metazoa; phylum Chordata; order Ceratodontiformes; family Protopteridae; genus Protopterus; species Protopterus annectens. Next base: position 186,604,427 of record NC_056732.1, on the reverse strand, counting down.
TGCATTTTAAAATATAAATACTTTCTTTATATAACAAATGATGTTTATTCTTAAACTCAAGAGTTGCCAACACCCCAATTAACTTGTTCTAGGATGTTGGCTTTCAGAGAGTCTGGATTGCTGTTGTGAAACAATTTAAAATGCATGGCAACAGGACTAGCAACTTTTTCCATTTTTTATGTCTCTAATGTGCTCCTGCAGTCTCAGTTTAAAACTTTTCTTAGTTTCACCTATATAAAAGAGACTGCAGATGCATCTGAGAACATAAATAACATTAGACGTTACACAAGTAAAATGTTCCTTAGGACTAAAGGGAACACTATTGATGTAGCTAAAAAAATTAACTACATATTGACATACTGAGCATCTAGTGCTTGCAACATCCCCCAAGAAGGTCCATTATTTCTGCTACTCATTATTTTTTATTATACCATGACCCCCCCAAAACGTGCATGCTGATTGGCCAGCGTGCCCGTTGTAAATCGAGTTATACTAATGGAAAAAGGTCCGGTCGCCCGGACTTTTCCATTAGTATAACTCGATTTTAAAACACTGTCTCGCTATGTTAAATGGGTTTAACATAGCGAGACAGCTTTAAAATAAGCAACGGAGATCTCCGTTGCTTATTTTAAAGCTGTCTCGCCATGTTAAACCCATTTAACATAGCGAGACAGTGTTTTAAAAGCAACGGAGAAAGCAACATCTCCGTTGCTTTTTTAGTGTTTCGCTATGTTAAATGAGTTTAACATAGCGAGACAGTTAAAATAAGCAACGGAGATGTCCGTTGCTTATTTTAAACTGTCTCGCCATGTTAAACTCATTTAACATAGCTAACAAAAAAGCAACGGAGAGCTTGCTTTCTCCGTTTTTTGCTCAACTCTGATGTACTGCGCAGGCGCGCAGTACATCAGAACTGCCGCGGATGCCAGACATCTGCGGAAGGGCAGTAAACAGGCATTATACTATGCCATTATTTAAGAAAAGTAATAGTTTCTTTTCTTAAATAATGTCATGGTATAATAGCAATAACCCACTTCTGGGTGTGGGTAATGCTAAATTTACCCACGGTTGGCTTTGTTTGGTCCCTCGGGCTTTGCCCTCGGGACCAAACCACGCCAACCGTGGGTAAATTTAGCATTACCCACACCCAGGCGTGAGTTATTGCTATATGAAACAAGGTGTATTTCTGCATATTTATTACCCTATGTAATGAAGCTACCTTCATTTATAAAAGATTCTTTTGATTTTTTTAGATAAAATTAAAGTCATTGAGTGGATGTCTGTTGATGTTAAAAGTCTATACACTTCGATACAGTATCAACATGGTTTTGAAGCTACTAAGTTTTTCTTAGGAAACAGTCTAAGTAACTGTGTATTAGAACTGATAGAATTTTGTCTTACTAATTATTATTTTTGTTTTTGTGAAAATATTTATGTTCAGAAAATAGGCACAGCTATAGGTGCATCATTTGCAATGTATGAGGTATAATATTTGTATATACATAATTGTTTTAGAACATATGTTGTTTCCTATTATAGATGACCTAGTATTGCTGTGTAAGGGTGTGTTGACTAATTTATCTGCCTTTGTTAAAGATTTGGATGTAAATAGATTTCAAATAAAATTTGATGGACTTCAACAGGGCCAAACTACAAGTTTTCTGGATATTGATTTAATAGGTGTAGTGGGGGAGGGGGTAATTAAAACTAAAATTCATGGAAAGTTTGACAACAGTAATCATTTCTTACATAGAACCAGTTGCCATCCATCTCATCTGCTGGATTCTTTATCCTATGGAGAGTTACTGAGAGTCTACAGACTATGTACTGATGAAAAGGAATTATACAAGGAAATGTGTACTTCTATAAATATGTTCCTGATAAGGGGTTATTTCATGAAAGTTATCCAGAAGGCACTGGTTAAACTAAAAATAATTCATTGGTACAAAATAATTTGTCAGCCGCCAGTACCTCTGTTATGAAATACTACAGAAGATATACTGGCAGTAATACAAGACAAGATAAGTTAGAAGTCAGGCAAATGTGCATAGTTATTTCTTACAATGTTTTTTCTCATGAACAAATTAGGATAATCAAGCATTTTTGGTCATTTTTATTTAAAGTATTTTGTGATACATTATGCAGATTTCCTATATTTTTGTGCACTAGAGGTAGAAACATACAGGATTTTATTGTACACAGTAAATTTGTTAAGCCAGTGCATAAGTTATGTAGCACATTAGGTATGTTGGGCACTAGTGGTTGTACTAGATGCTCAGTATGTAGATATGTTGTTAATTTTTTTACCTACATCAATGGTGTTCCCTTTAGTCCTAAGGGACATTTTACTTGTGTAACATCTAATATTATTTATGTTCTCAGATGCTCTTGCAGTCTTTTTTATATAGCTGAAACTAAGAGAAGTTTTAAATTGAGACTGCAGGAGCAAATTAGAGACATAAAAATGGAAAAAGTTGCTAGTCCTGTTGCCGTGCTTTTTAAGTTGTTTCACAACAGCAATCCAGACCCTCTGCAAGCCAGCATCCTAGAAAAACTTAACTGGGGTGTTGGCAACTCTGAGTTTAAGAATAAACATAATTTGTTATATAAAATACAATACTTTAAGTCCTTGTGGACTTAATACTGAATGTTCATGGATGCTTTTGATATAATTGTTTTCTAAATATAATAGAAATACAGTATTTATGTTTTGGATATTTTATTTTATTTTTATTTATTTTATTTAACATTTGTTGACCGGGAATGTCCGACTAGGTTCCACAGATCCTGTTTTCAGTGGAGGCCCGGGGAGAAATGCTCCAGATTAATTAATTAGTTAAGTGTTTTATAATCGATAGTTAATGTCTGTACAAAATGGCACTGTTTTTTCCTCACTGATGTACTCCAGATCTTCTGTCTCACCTAAAAGGACTGGTGCACCCCAATCTTCAGAACCTTAAGCTTACAGCTTGGTTCCTCCAATTCCATTGATTATCAGGCAGAACAATGTATCATTTCCAGTCCAAAAACTTTTACTGGCTTCTCATAAATCTTCCACAAGGAAGTTTTAACACAACAAAAGGAAAATATTTTCCTTTTCGGTGCACAGTAATGGTCGTAATCCTTTCTCAGCACCAATTGGAAAGGTATTAGAATCTTTAGTTAAGCTTTTGCCGAAGCGCTAGAGACTTGAGACATTCTTGTTAATAAAGTGCAAGCTGGTGAATTTTATATCTTTTTACTGGCCTTTTTGTCATATTTTCATACTTTTGGGATTTTCTTGTTGTATTTTTAATGTCCAGGATCATACTTTATAAAATAACCAGGACAAGCATCTGATCCTCCAAAGAGTCTGTAGGAGGGGGAAGGAGGGTGGGGTGTCAAGGATAAATAAAGATCGCAACACAGATGGAACATTATGGTAAGTACATAACTTCTTTATCTGATGTTGTCCATCTTCATTTATTGTTAATGTTTGGGACAGAGTCCCCAATTACCTTATACTTTGAGAGGCCTTATGGAAGGATATTCTTTAGAACCAAAGAGCCAAAGGATGCTCTTCCTCTGGATACCAGATCCAATTTGTAATGAGTGATAAAGGTATGCAGAGTAGCTCAGGTTGCTGCTGTGCATATTTCATCCATGAAAGCCTTGGAATGGAAAACAGCAGACGTGACTATTGTCCTAGTGGAATGCACTTTCACTGGTGTTGGTAATTGGAGATTCTTTTGATTTATAGATGGAAGTAATGCAGTCTCTTAACTACCTTGACAAAGTGACTTTCTAAACAGATTTCCCCAGAGAACAACCAGAGAAAGATACAAATAATTGGTCCACTTTTTTAAATTCTTTAGTTCTGCTGAGGTAGAAATGCAATTGTCTGTGAACATCCAGCAAATGTAAGCAATATTCACATTTGCTGGAAAAATTCAGAAATAAAACAAGTAAGTCAATGAATTGATTAATATTAATTTCTGGGACCACCTGTGGTAGAAATGATGAGTTAGTTCTTAGAGAAACCCTATCCTTATGCAAAATTAAATATGGAGGTTTTGAAGATAGTGCTTGTATTTCAGAAATTCTTCTGGTGAAGTTAATGGCTATCAGAAAAATGGTCTTCCATTATAGAAACTTTAAGTGACAGGAAGCCACCGGTTCAAAGGGGGAAAAGGACCAGAGACACCAGAACCAAAGTCAGATTGCAAGGAACTGGAGGATCCTTATAAGGTGGTTTCAACCATAAGGTTCCTTTCATAAACACTTTACACAATTTTGGGGAAATTAGAGGGTGATCTCCAAAGCCACTGTGGAAATTGAAAATAGCAGCCATTTGAACCTTAACTGTAGAAGCAGAGGCTCCTCATGTGAAAAGCTTAACTAAAAATTCTAATACCTTTCCAGCTGGTGCTGAGAAAGGATTACAACCATTAGTGTGCACCCAAAAGGAAAATATTTTCCTTTTGTTGTGTTAAAACTTCCTTGTGGAAGATTTATGAGAAGCCAGTAAAAGTTTTTGGACTGGAAATGATACATGTTTCTGCCTGATAATCAATGGAATTGGAGGAACCAAGCTGTAAGCTCAAGGTTCTGAAGACTGGCATGCACCAGTCCTTTTAGGTGAGACAGAAGATCTGGAACTGGGTCCAGAGTCCATGGACGGTGAATTAGATAAAGCCATAGAAAGGGGAACCAGACTCGACAAGGCCAAAATCAGGGAATGATGGTCACTTTGCTCTTCAACCTGATGGCTTTCTTTAAGAAAAGGGGGATCAATGGAAAAGGGGGAAAGGCATAGAGCAGTCCCGAGGGCAATCGTGAAGGAGAGTGTCTCTCAGGGACTCCCCCTGTGAGGGGATTAGGGCACAGTAGCTGCTGCACTTGTTCAGTGGTGATGCAAAAAGGTCACAGCAAGGCTAGCCCCAACAGCATAAAATGTCCTTTGCCACTCTGCAATTAAGAGACCACTTGTGAGGCAGGAGAATGCTTCTACTCAGTTTGTCCACAATCAGGTTTGAGCTCCTCGGGATGTGCATTGCAATCAGAAAGTGGTTGGAGGATATCGCCCATTGCCACACTCTGAGTGCTTCTCAACACAGAGGGTAAGACTTGATTCCTTCCTGTCTGTTGATGTACCAGACTAATGACATGTTGTCCAATTAAATTGCAATCATTCCTAGAACAATGACAGCTTGGAAAGCTTGCAACACTAAGACCACTGCCCTCATTTCCAGAACACTGATATGGAGATTGGCCTCCACTGGGGACCAAGTGCCTTGGAGTGTCCAGCCCAAATAATGCCCCCCACCCCATCTGGGAGGTGTCCATGGTCACTATGGCCTTGGGGTGTGGTGGAACAAAGAGATGGCCTAATAGGATTTCTTTGGATTTCATTCACCAGGATAAATCATTCTCACAATGACTGGTGATTAAAATGTGAAGTATCACTGGATGTGTCAGGATGGACCATTGGGATGCCAAAAGGCATTGTAGTAATCTCCTGTGAAATCTTGTGAGTGGAACTAAGGTGAAGGTTGCTGCCATTGAGCCTAGAGCTTGAAGAATTAAAAACACAGGAACCCTGTAGTTGGAAAGAATGGCTTGCATTTGGGATCTTATCTTCTACAGCCTGTGTAGATGAAGGGAAGCTGTACAAGTGGTGGTATTTAGGTGGGCTCCTATGAACTCTAAATTTTGAGTCGGGCTTAGTAGGGATTTTGAATTATTTACTGTAATGCCCAGATGAACAAAAAGGTGTAGAATGAAATTTGTTGCTTGAAGCAGTAGATGGCTGGTAGGAGCAGTGATGAGACAGTCGTCTAGATAAGGCAACACCCAGAATTTGTGAAGCCTCAAGTGAGCTGTCACTGCTGCCAAACACTTGGAAAACACTCTAGGGGCTGTGGTGAGACCAAAGAGCTGCACTCTGAATTAAAATGACTGTCTCCTAGCTGAAAGTGGAGGAACCTTCTGGAGTGCTTATCCATTTTTATGTGGTAATACATGTCCTGAAGATCTATAGAGCACATTCAATCATGTACCTCTAAGAAGGGTAGGACAGACTGAACTGCGACCATCCAGAATTTTGCTTGTTGAACAAACTTGTAAAGAAGGATGAGATCTAGAATTAGTCTCAAGTCTCCTGTCTTCTTTGTCACCAAAAAGAACCTTGAGTGAAATCTGGATCCTATCTGGTCTGGCAGGACATCTTGGATGGCTCTTTTTTCTAGCAACTTTTGAATTTCTGGAGCTGGTTGATCCCTCTGATTTGGTGGAACATCGGGGAGTCTTATTCTCAAAATTGGATTGAGAATATTGGGGATGTGGTAACCTCTGGCAATGATCCTTTGCACCCAGGTATCTGAAGTTATTTGTCACCAGGCTCTCAAGTGCAAAGAGAATCTTCACAATCCAAAATGCACACTTCCCCTTAGTTACTAGAATTTTCAAAAATGCAAAGCAGACTCGCTCTACAGAGTTGAAAAGTGCAATGCAACTATTGGATGACACTTGGAATACTTTTAAAACCATTACAAATAAAAAACATTACATCTCCATGGTAAATATTTCCCAGCAAGCTATTCACAGGCAAAAAGGCATTTATTCCAAAAGTTCTCTTAAGCAATTTTGGATTGATATAAATAAATGCTCTGTATGGAGCTCTGTTAAGGTGCTATCTGCATAAGAACATATGCCTTCCCCAAATGGAAACCTCACATTGTCTGACATGTCATCATACTTTTCAGACCTTCCAGCCACTCAATTTCCTCTGACTCTCACAATCACTAATGCTAAACACCCCCACCACATTCCTTTCCCCTTTCTACTTTGCAAAAATAGCAGCTAATCATATTATACTTTTTACTTGAACAAATCCCACTAGGCTTCGCAGCAGGGCCCCCTTATGTGCTATATATTTTTTTTTTCTTATCAGTGCAGAGACTTCACAGAGTCATCAGACTAAGTCATATTTACAACCTCTGTCTCACCCCTAACACCATATCCAAAGTCTGGAATTCAGTTGTTGTTAGGGCTGTGCTTAAAGAGTTCAAACTGACATAAAGTAGCCAAATCCATCCTCTGTTCTTCCCACTTAAAGCAAAATCCTAGAAAAACTTATCTGCAACCAAATCACCTCTTACTTGTAGAAATGCCACATGCTTTCTAACAATCAACATGGTTTCTGGGCAGTAATGAGCACCTAACTGATGATATATATACTAACATTTATTTATTTATTTACATTTGTTTACGAGGTAATGTCCGACTGGGCAATATAATCCATTTACAGCGGAGACCCGGGGAGAAAAGCTCCACATAAGCAACATAATTATACAAAAACTATAAAAAATACAACCATATGGTTACATATTAACAAGAGGGTTATAAAAACAGAGACAGCATTTCAATAATCAGTGACTACAGTACAATCAAAATAAATTGTTTTTTTTTTTTTTTGTAGAACTAGTGTAGATGAAAATTTAAGAAAAAGATGAAGTATCATCATCAAGGAGAACACAAGGTATGTGAGAGAAACATGACAGGAGAGATAGAAACAGGGTTAGTCTGGATGAGAGCATGACCATATCCAGTGAGTAGATAAGTAATGTTTTATGGCTTGTTTGAAGTTGTGGGTATTGTTGATGGATAGAATATTTTGAGGAACGGAGTTCCAATATTTGGCAATTTTATGACAATATAGGGAGTCTCCATGTGAGATATGTGTTCTGTTAACTTTAAGCAGCATTATCAGCTGACCTAAGGGATATAAGATTAATATAGGGTTGAACAAGATCAGATAGAGCTGGGCAGCAGTTGGGTTTATACAGAACTGAATGGGCGATTAATATAGCAATAACCAATGGCTGAGTGTGGGTAATGCTGGATTTGCCCACAGTTGGCGTGGTTTGGTCATAAGGGCAAATAAATCCATCTGTGGGTAAATCCAGAATTATCCACACCCAGTCATGGGTTATTGCTATTATACAATTATGTTAGTTTTCTGCTGTGTTACTATTTGTTTTGTTATTTAGGTTTTTGTTTGCTTTACTTTGTATTCTTCCCCTTTTTGTGAGATAAAATAATCCATACTTTGACTTAATCAGCCACTGCCCCTCTGTTTTGTTTTGAAGTTCTGAGAATTATATTTCAAACAATAGGAGGTGACATTGTATAAAAACGAACAATGTGGGTTTTTTTTCAGATCTTCATTTTCCTCTCTCCGCATTAGGTAGCTGTTTACTAGTGCACACACCATGGGATAATAAAAGTACAAGTTGCAGAGCTCATTCTGCACTAAATAAAGAAGCAGTAACAACCCAGTCTCTCACTATTTGCGAAATATAAAATTGACAACCTACCAGTGGCTGTAATAAGGAGGGACATCATTTGTACATATTTCTCGCTCTGTCTCTACTAATCAGCATTTTGTTTTCATTTTGTGAAAGTTTCCATACCTTTATTGTTATGATTGATAATATCAGCATGGGGTTAGGGGTCGCTCGACATGCACAAGCACACATGCCATAACAGTATGTCAAGTACTTACATATTATTGTAATCACATTTGTAACCTGTTAGATATTGCTGCTTGAAAACATCTTCTCTCATTTAAATGTAAGACTGAAATCAGCACAGAATATCTGTTCAGTGTACTGTTATATAGTTTTATTTCTGTTGTGGTAATACATAAGTACCAAAATCTGAAATAATGCTTAGGTGCAGTCAAGGGTTGGGTGGTTGGCCTAATGGTTAAGGTGTTTGCCTTACAAGCACAAAGTGCAGGGTTCGAGTCTCACAAGGGATAATTAAAGGTCATGAAATTATTATTGTTTTCAATCTTCAATGTTAGCCAAAAGTGTTCACAGCACCTATATGGATTTACATGTATCAGTATCATATCTAATTATGACTTACTCCTATTCTATTTGAAATGTATCAGTCTCCTTCTTCCACATTGCCCTCATTTCTGCCCGCATATTCATAGATTCATAGACTGTTACTAGGCTAATAACCTGGGGGGGGTCCTTTCTAAACTTAACCAAGTTTTCCTGAAAGAATAACAATGTCCTGTATCCAACTAGGACATTGAGGGCCAGGCATTTATAAGCTACTTCTTTCCATAAGAGACATGGTTGCCAGGCCCAGTGCAAATAACCTATTCCCTATCCACTGGTCTAAGTTGTGCTTAAATTGGGCAATAGATGAACTCAGCTTAACATGGATGGTAACCCTGATGCATAGGAGAGGCAGTCTCTGAGACACATATCTGTCTCTTCAGCATATACTGTTTAAGTCACAGACAAAATTCAGGTCCCTAGGTCTTGTATTTCTTATACTCTTTGACTTACAAATAGGTAGGAGATTCTAAGTGTGGGGTTTGCAGATGCCTTGTAAGCCAGGCATAGGTCACCCTTCAGGAATCTATAGGAGACTCAGTAGAGAGAAAGGGCTTTAAGTGCTCTGCATAAGGCAGATTTGTTATGCCTTGCATTCTTTTTGTAAGGAACATATGAGGTCTCTCTAGTTGATGCATATGCCTGGTCAGGTACATACCAATGGGAGCATTGTACTCTATGACTGGTCTGTTAAGGGCGGTTCACAGTGGGATGATGACTTCCTTGGACCTAGATGCTGGACAATATAAAAGGATTTCCTCACCACTGTGCCCACGTGGTGATAGAAGATAAGTTACTGTCTACTTGTGTACACAGATCTCTGACCACTGGGTTGACTCTTAGGATTGTATTATCAACATGGTAGTTAACCAGGATAGTTGACTTCCCAAAGGGAACAATTATGCATTTCTGAGCATTGAGTTTAAGACCATGGCTTTTGCAAAATTTGTTCGTCAGAACTAGACCTTCTTAAAGAATACTAGTGTCTCCAGGGGAGTCAATGATAACCCACAGTTTGCAATCATCTGCAAACTTAGTCAGCCATAAACATTCAGCATTTGCTTCCATTTCAGAGAAATGGATCCCAAAAAAGAGTGTGCCCAGTACCGTGCCTCGGGGATTTTACAAGTGACTGATGGAGTCCCCCAGGGCTTGGTAGGGGGGACGGGGGACTCTATTAGTGACTGGTCTCTTCGTGTAGGTGGCCTCACATATTTTGACCTCCTTGGTACTATCAGCAAGTCAGCTGACTATCCAGCAGGTGATAAAAGGGTTTATACCTAAATCAGTGACCTTATCTATAATGCCTGAGTGGGATATTGTTTCAAAAGCCTTGGCCATGTCAAGATAAGCTGAGTGCACAGTCTTACCTTCATCCAGTGCTTTGGTGACCATCTCAAAAAAGTCCACCAGATTTAATAGGAATGACCATCCTTTAACCATGCCGAACTGTGATGGATCTAGCATTTGCCGGTTAGCTATGTCCTCATTTATCATGTCCATGATGATTCTTTCCATGGTCTTACATATGAGACTGGTAAGACATTTGGACCTGTAGTTACCCAGATCAATGGCTGGTCCTCCTTTGTGCAGAGGAATGATTGTAGCCATCTTCTATTCCTTGGGAACAAAGCCTGATTGTAGGTTCCAGTAGAGAAGTGATTTAAGTGGACCAGAGATGTCATATTTCATGCTATTTATTAAATATCCTGGGATGTTATTGGACACCATTGATGTAGTGTCTTTGGCTGGGGGGATTTTGTTATGTGGTATTTCCTTTGGACTATTAGTGGGGAGTAGGAGGAGAAATTTGAGCTGAATCTGTCAGTCAAAAGGTTGGCAGTAGCTTCCGATTTAGTGTGGGTAATGCCATTTACAATAAGATCTGTACATTGCTGTGTATTTCCTCTGAGGATGCAGACATAGTTGTAGAAAGCTTTGTGGTTGCCCTTTGCCTGAGAAGCTAATTTTTTTTTTCAAATTTAGCTTTTGAAATATTAATTAACTCTCTTAGTTACCTGTCAGGGGGCTTTTAGTATATATGTACGGCCTTATTCATCCTACTCTTGGCCAAGATATTTTTCTTTGTTGTATAACCGATTGATATTGTGATTTCACCAGGGTGGCTCATCTTTTGAGTTTGCCTTATTCTTAATACAAGTGGCCACAACTGGCTCTGTACAGCAATCAGTATGGCTGTACAGAGATTTTGTAAATAGATCAATGTATGCTACAGTGTTTATTGGGTTTGAGGGTGCTTGGAATTTAACCAAGGTGTTGCTTAGTAGAGAGAGGTTAGCCTTGGAATAGTTGCTAAAAGTTTTTGATTTTGCCAGATGCCGAGATTTAATTTTTATTTCAAGTAATACTACCTTATGGTCAGGTCTGATGAGAGAAGGCATTACACTGGGTGAGGAACATCACTCCCTGCCCCCATATTTATGAGTGCAAGGTCAAGGATTGGGTAGAAGAATGGACCAACTGTTCCAGGATGTTAGTATTAACAAAGTTTAGAAATCACTGGTCTTTTTCTTTAGAAATAGTGTAGGATTCATAATCTGTAGAGGGGTAGTTGAGATCCCCCATGAATATCATATTAGTTTAAAGGATGAGGGGCAATATTAAATTGAGATAGGCAGCATTGGTTTTCTGAGATATGGAGGGGAACTTGTAGGTTGCAAGGATATAGTACAACACCCTGTTTATGGTGGGGTGCACAGGTATGAGTTTCAGTGGGTGATACACTTTAACTAGCCTGAATGTGAGATTGGTTTTAATGCAGACTAAGACTCCTTTACCTTTAGTTCTCTCCTGTGCAGTAGCTGGTCTAAAGGTGTGTGAAAGGCATTATAACCTTGCACTGCTATGGTACTCTCAGTGACTTTAAACCATATCTTCATTACTACACAGATGTGTACCTCTCCAAGGAGAGGAGAGAGGAATGCTTGCAGAGAGTGGAGTTTCTTGTTAAGACTTCTAGCATTGAGCAATACCACCTTCAGATATTCCTTCATAGGTTCAGATATATTGGTAGGTTTATCAGTTTGGCATTGCCTAAAAAAGGCGCTATGGATGTGAAAAAGGTCTTTGCTAATATCCAAAAGCCTAGATGGGAAGTGCAGACCAATCCTGGCAAATCAGCATGGTATGTCAATCATGTCCTCCCAGGCCATCAAATATTGCACCCATCTGGACTGAGACACCAGAAGCTAAGCCAATTGTTAAAGTCAATCATTTTCTGTTGGTAATGCGGCATCATCCTTGGAGAATATAGTATGCTGCTCAGTGCTAGGCTCACACCTGCCTGAGACACATAATCAGGGAGCGCAATCATGTCTCACTTCATATAGTTAAGAGAGGTACATCTCAGGTCATTAACACCGACATGGACTATGACAGAGTCATACTAGTACCTATGGTTCAATGACCTGACTGCTTGTGTGATGTGATGCAGCCCAGCCCCAGAAGGGCAGGGAATCATGACTCTGTCCTTACTCAGTCTGGTGAGAGGGACATTAGTGTGCCTCACTATAGAATCACCAGTGATGAGGAGATTTGGCTGTGTGCTGGTTTTCTTAAGGGCATTGCAGTGGAGGCATTGGATACAGTGTTACTATGTGTGGCTGTGAGTGGTGTTTTAATGGAACGTTTATGTAATGGTTGAGGACTCTTTTTTGATTGTACTGTGCAGGAGGTCTTAGTATTTTAGAAAGATTACCTCTAAGTGCCACAGCATAAGTAGTTTTATGTGTAGGGTCTTTACCCTGTGCAGTAGGTGTGGTTCAAGTGTCACTTCAACCTCTATAGGATTAGTTTTGGTTGTATGAGAGAGTTTTGCCTCCACTGCTGAAGTGTTTTACACCTCTCATATGCTGTATCTGTTTTATTAAGAAAAAGTGAGTTGTCAGTGTACATGAGGCATTTGCTACAATATTTCAGAATACCCATGCCAACCAGACTGGCCACAGAGAGAGTTGGAAAGTGCATATTCAATGCTACTGATGTATTAGGGTGGAGTGAGGAAAATGTAAATATTGAACAAGTCAGTAAGATAAGGAACTTGATGAGCAACTCTCAGTTATGAGCAAACTAGATGCCCTTTTAACTAAAAAAAAAATATATATATATATATATATATATATATATAGAGAGAGAGAGAGAGAGAGAGACATTAATGCCACAAGAGTGTAGACGACAAACTTTCCGAATGAAAAATAACCGGTTTAGAGCCCAAGTGCTTAAACCAGAGCAAATACATTTAGAATAACAGACACAATAAGCTTTCAACCAGCAATTCCCAGCTCAGAAGATGTAATATATCTCCTGCCACAAGACTGTAGACCACAAACCTTCCTTTTGTAAGATAACTGCAGTTAAAGTTACAATTTAATCAGGCTACTAACAAGCAGTAATAAATGCAGCAGATTAAATGCAACTGAACACTTTAAAAACATGAAGCCAAAAGCTAAATAAAGTAATAAACTAGGAAGAATCCTGGCAATTTTATGACTTTTTGTCTCTCTGCACATAAGACACTGTAATCTCTGGGTGTAGCAATTTCAATGATAAATGCCACTTTTGTCTTTTTCTTTCATGGACTACTATATCTGGTTTTCTCATATCTATTTTTGAACAGTTGGTAATGGGTAATCCTATGTGAGATAAACTTGATCATTCTCTGTAAAGCTTTGTGGTGTATGTTTCCGGTGCTTTTCAGCTACTTCAATATTCTAATGTTTGCAGAATCCCCAATGCAACAATCTTGCTACATTATTATACCTTTCAGTATAAAGGCCTTCTGCCATTAGTGTATCTCACCCAGCAACAAGATGTGTGACTCTTTCCAGTTCTGTCTTACAGAACCTGCATTTGTCCCTCTCTTCCACACGTTCAATGGACTTTGTAAACCAGCTTGTATGTAGTCCACTATCATGGGCTGCCAATGTTAACCTTTCATCTTTTGGTTTAAATTCAACTCTCCTTAACCATTCCCGTGTCAGATCCTAATCGACATGAAATCTTAGAAAACGTACTAGTCTTTCAGCTGATAAAATTAATTTAACAGCTGTTTTAATGGAAGTAGTATTGGTGAACAATTTCTTGTATTTTGATGGCCAATATTTCAAGCAAATGAAATGCGTGGCAGTGGGGGTGGCTTATGCCCCCATGTTTGCAAATTTTGTGATGGCCAAATGGAAAGATCATTATGTTTTAGACACTGAGTTGAAGGACTGGTGGTCATTATATAGCAGAATCCTGGATGATATTTTTATTCTTGGGATTGATAGTGAAGTTAAGCTTCGGGAATGTATGGCATATATTAACACTGCTGTAGATTTTTTGAAGTGTTCGCATACCCTGAGTACAACTAAGATAGCATGTTTAGATGTGGAAATAACTAAGGATTTAATTCCTTGGAGATATTATTCTAATATCCATAGGAAGGTGACCTTCTCCAGAGAATATCTCCACTATTCTAGTTGGCATTCTAGATATCAGAAAAAAAAACAGTGGTTAAAGGGCAACTAGTTAGGTTGGCCCATATGATAACTGAGCAGAAAATATTTGTTCAAGAATGTGATGGTTTACTTAATATGTTTCTTAGGAGAGGTTACCCCTGGGAGTTCTTAGTTAAATCAGGGACAAGGTCATGATTAAAAGAGAGAGGTGTCTATGTTCCCATATTGAGTGTCATGGCAATTATGGTTCATGGTGTTTTGAAGAATGTTAATCATAATAATAATAGGATGAAATTTATCTCTGCATTCACATGTAGATAGTAGTGTAATTGTCTGTTGTATTAATAAAAATTGGAAGTTAATTATGAGTGATAGTGAGCTGATGAACAAATTAGGAGATGGGACCCAGATAGTTTTTAGAAGGGATAAAACTATTTAGAATCTCACAGGAAAGTGCAAAAGACTTCAGTGGTGCAAAAATTTGGGACATTTAAATGTAGTTGTTGTTCACAGTGTCCCACTATATTAGTAGGAGAAGATTTTTGCATAAATGGAATGACTTACAAAATATATGGACATTTTTCATGTTATTCCAGAAGGGTGGTCTGCTTAGCACAGTGCCAGTTATGCGCTGCTTTTTATGTGGGTATGACCTCCTGAAAGTTCAGTTAACATGTATATGAACATTTGTTGGATATTACAAAACAGAGGGACACAGATGCTATATTTAAGCACATAGTTCATTTTAATAATAATTATTTTAAGTTTTTAGTTATTGAGCAGGTGAAACAAGACCCTCAGGGTTGAATTATCAAGGAACATTTAGAAGTCTGAAAATTTAAATGCAAGGTTTTGTTAAATGCAACTAACAACCCTGGATTAAATGAAGCCTGCTCTGTTAATTCTGTTTTAAGACTGAAACACTATACCGTCTCTAATTGTTCTTGTTATTTTTTAATAGGTCACTTTGGATTCATGTGACATGAAATGTACTACACAATATGGCTTTTATTGGTTATTAGTTCTGATGAAGTTCCAAGAATTTTGGGACAAAAGCACTCAATGTTTTTGAATAAACTTTTTAACTTTACTGATGGCTCATTTATAATCATCTCCATTACCACAGGTGTGTTGCATCTTTCTTTTTGAATATCTTCTATATGGAAATTCTGGGCTTCTTGCATAATACTAAAAATAGTTAATTTCTTTGTTATTCTCAATAGTCTATTCTAGCATCTTTGTAGCTCTTTTTTGGCCTGTCAGTTTTTGTGATTTTTGTGGACAACTACTTCCTTCTATAATGGGGGAGGGGCATCCTTCCACTCAGCCTGGCTTAACCACATTGTATGAATGTTTCCATGTCATGATGATTCTACACTGTTATTTTTTCCAATCCTCGCACCAGTGCACATACAAAGACTGGGCACTTTTTTTATCCTGGGATGTGCACCCAGCTGTCTTTTTTATTTTTAACCTACCTCTGTCCATGATATATGCTATATGTTATATAAAATACAGTTTATATATCAGTGTCGTCTTAGTAAGATTTTGTGAAAACAAGATCTACCACATGAAGTTACTCACTAAGACTTGAGGATGAATTCAGTTCTAGCAATACTGCTCTCCTTTTCTTACTGATTTTATTACTTCTCCATTCAGACCCCTATCATTTATCCATTTTGGCCCCCATTTCCTATAAGGAGCAGGTAATGATGGAGCAGAAAACAAATGGCAACACCTCCAAGAATAGGCTGTCATATGCAGTTAAGGCTATAACTTAGTGTGTAAAGTCTTATGTGAGCCAAATTTCAGGCATCACAACAATGTCAAGAAACCAAAGGGTGACCCAGTTTATAAAAAAAATTGCAGCTTCTTTTTGTTGACAATTTTTACATTGATAAATATGAATTAAAAACACCTGTCATTGCACAGATGTTTTTCGTAGACCAGTAACACAATTTCTGGTGCATGGTCCTGTGTTGAGGAGCTGTTTCATAATAGTCCTTGACTGCTTCTAGTTAGTTGTCAGCATATGCTGTAATACATGTAACAAAGATGTCAAGGATGTATGCTAGCTTCAGAAACAGTAATTCTATGTTTCTCTATGTTTGACCATAACATTCAGCAATGAGAAATGACCAATATTTTAGAATCAAAAACCATAACTCAAAAGCATGAAAAAACTGAAAAAATATTCCTGTGCATGGGGGGCTTGCCTTCCTAACCTCCTTCTTCTGGATGTGCTGGCCCCCACAACCTCCTTACTTATCTGTACTACCACCACAGTCACATTATTGTGGGAAAAGGGAAACAACACTAGAAGCGCATCCACAGCCTGTGTGGTCCAAGTAACTGTTATGAAACAAACTGTAATGTATAAAACAATTACAGAAATGGCAGTCCAGTGAATATGCTGCAGAAAAGTATGCTTTAATGCTATAAATTAGATTGGCTAATGACATGATATTTTTTTGACATTCAGATATGTTAATTGTAACTTTTTAAATAATGTAGCTGTTATACCTATGTACCAATTGTATTGCAATTGTTTTATGTAACTTGGAGCTTTTCTCTCCGGGCCTCCACAGAAAATGGGTCATTTCAGCCCAGTGGACTTCCCTGGTAATTAAACGGGAAATAAATAATAAATAAATAAATGTTGTCACTGGCAGTACAGCACTAGTTTCTGATTGTATTTTATATAACATAAGTGGTTCATTCAATATATAGGGCCATCTAACTTGTGGTGGATAGGATGCAGAAATTGTCCATGCCTTCAGCTTAATACAGTCCCCACTAGAAGTGAAAGTGTATGTGTTTGTATGGTGCTGAAGAGAACTGACTACTAAATATTGTGGTTTAAATGAGTAAGTTATTATCTGTTCTGTTTCTGTCAGTTTTTCAGTGCAATTTATCAGAATTGCCTCTAAACATTTGTTTAAATGTGTATGGCTTGGGAAAGACTTATACTGTGTTGTAGGCAGCACTTCAAAAAGATTGAAAGTTTTCAAAGAAAAAGTGCATTTGATGTATGTAACTACATGTACCATCAGTATGCAAAGGATACTGCAATAATTTAATGCAAAACTGAATCAGAGTCTGAGTAAGTCTATGATCCAATTGTTAATAGAATGCAAAACACAGTGGCAGGTTAATACTTCAGCAAAATCCCATGTCCATTATTAGCACTTTTAAGAAAACTTTAAAAAACAATGGGCACATTCACTTTTGAGACCACAGAGCTGAATGCTTTTACTCAGTTTTCAACATATGAGTTTGAAAAATATATTAATATGACATTCTCACACTTGCTCTCTGTCTCTCTTATGAGTCACAATCGATCAAGGAGTGATCCTGCAGACAGCCACCTCCACCTGCAGATTTTACAAGGCAATAAAGAAAACAGAAGTAGGTTTCCATGTCTTTTTTCTGTACACATGTGCACGCACTCACACTTACAGACAATTTAGAGTCCCTGATCCACCTAATGCATGTCTTTGGAGTTCATGAGGAAACTACGAGAACACCTGCACAAATACAAGGAGGACATGTAGACTCCACAAAGAGAACAGCCCAGTCAAATATTGAACTGCAGAACCTCTTATTGTGAGGAGACACTGTTATCCCTTGCTCGACTGTGCCATGCTGACAGGATGATTAGCCATGGCTGTTATCAAATATTGTTACTTTTGGATCTGGTCTGCCTGAAACTTCCTGAGTTTGGTGTAAGTAACACAGCAGCTAACACCTAAACATTCATACAGCCTATCAAAGTGCTTATGAGCTGTATGAAGCCTGTAAATATTACATATAGTTATATATTTGATCCTTGGCAAATTATGACACAAGGAAACTACCATGCACATCTATTGAAGGAGCAATAATATATTCAGAAATTATCACTCAATAGAAATGCAGCATTCCTGAAGTAACTGCATTCCTTAATGAATAGCAAAATACTTCGTTAGAGCATACACACACACACACACACACACTATATATATATATATATATATATATATATATATATATATATATATATATATGGTTCCCTATCAGAAGCCTGAAACACTATAAGCCTGAAAATCAAAATCCTGAAAACTATAGACTGAAAGTTCAAAATCCTGAAAGACCAAAATCCTGAAACTCAAAATCCTGAAAACACAAATAATGCTAATATGTCACTATAAAGACACTAATATCTACCAACTGTCCCTGACCCTAACCCTAACCCTAAGGTCCGTCACTATCGCACACTCACCTGACCCGTGCCCTAACCCTAACTCACTTAAACCGCCCCTAACCCCAATATTTGTCACTATTGCATACATGCCTAACCTGCGCCCTAACCCTAACTCACTTAAACTGCCCCTAACCCTAACATAAAAGCAACCGCACACTTACCTGAACCCAACGCATGACCCAACACCACACGGCTAACAATAGCAAAGCCACAATGACGTCAGTATGTCCATTTTGTGTTTTCAGGATTTTGAGTTTCAGGATTTTGGTCTTTCAGGATTTTGAACTTTCAGTCTATAGTTTTCAGGATTTTGATTTTCAGGCTTATAGTGTTTCAGGCTTCTGATAGGGAACCATATATATATATATATATATATATATATATATATATATTTATTTATTTATTTATAGGGTTTCTGCCTTTGGAGTGAACATTTGGAATATTGAACATTACATGAGCTAACATTTAGAATATCAAACTGGCTTTTATGCTCTTTCACCAATGTAATACTATGTTGAAGTTGGTATAGATAAGTTGCAGGGTGAGTGAGCAGTGCAAGGGAATTTGCCCACTGCATAAAGGTAATACAGAAGTAATATACTGTAAAGCCATTTTCTGATGTGATTTAATTAAGCCCATTATACTGAACATACCAAAATGTTGACATTTACTGAAGGACCTAGCTGTGTGGGCATGTTCCTTGCATTCATATGGTAAAAAAATAGCCAAAAAACAAAATACATAAGAATACCAAAATAGGCATGGACAGAACTGAGAGAAAAGTATCCAATCTTTGCCTTCTAACAGTTGAACAGGGAAAAAATTGCCAACCCCTTTTGCATTCTATCTGTCAGATGGTGCCCGTATGTAGCCTTTTGCAACATTAAATTATTAGGCAAGCATACATTTTGTACATAAGAGCATAGAACTGGCTGTGAGCTAATTCATTTAAAAATAGTAATCTTTGTATACACTTAATAGGTCCAAACAGCCACACTGGAAGTATATAAGTTGAGAATATTTTCCGGTCTGGCAAGTGGCAAGCCTGGAAAATACATTTTGCTAAGTGTCATTTAGTTAAAGAACATTAAATGGGTATCCTAATGTTTGAAGCAAACCGGTCTGAAACATCACTGACTTTATGTAGGCCTCATATTCACAACATCATATAATAATTAATTTACAAAAATGTTCACTGCCCTCCCAAAACCTCAAGCCGGTGTCCAATAAGCACATTTCCACACCGTACTGAATTTTGTATTCACAACCAAACAGTATGCAATGCATGACAGCCCCTAATAGTAACAACTCTGAATGCACACTCTTTTTTCAGCTAACATCAGGGCTCTGTTCTTATTCTTCTTTTAAAATTCTCTTTATGACCTCTGTGATGATTTTGTACCGTAACAGGATTCTATAAATTCACTCCTTCTCTTGTTGTATCTTTCACCACAGGTTTTCCCTGCATTGCTCTGAGTCATTTGTCATCCCTATTAAACTGTCAGAAGCCTCTCAAATCAGGCCAAGAGGGATTACTGCAGTCCTAACATTTGTTGTGCCACAGCCTCCCCACTGGACAGTGACATCTATCCCATTGGACACTGACATCTATCAACTACTAATTTCCTAATCTTATTTCCCCAGGATTTCATTTCCCTGAGCCTATTTACTGTTGATGTACTTGAATTTTGAGGTCTTGGTTTGTGCATGTACTGTGGTATCCATGTTAAGGTGTTTTCTATTTCCCCCAAATTGTGTGACTGCAGATTTAGCATCTATGAATGTATAGGGGTTCTCACAGATGATTGTCACACCTTTCACCACAATCTGTTGATAAAAGCCTGTCTATTGACTATTGTTAAGTTACAAAACCCTAAGAAAAAAAAACATTTTTACAGGGGCAAACCTCTCTACCCCACATCCAAGCATCTAAGCCAACACTGAGAGGCTATACAAATATTGGAGCATGGTGAAACCCCTGTTTTCAATGAGAACTAAACAGTTCTAATGATCCCCGTGTCAAAGAAGCCTTCTCACTCGACCATTTTCTTTTCATGAAGTGTTGTTCAAGCCTTTGGGATCAGGTAATTTATGTTTAACATAATAGTGCATTATAGCCAAACAGCTATGACACTCTCTGAATGGCATGCATAGCCTAACTCTATATGCACTGACTGGTTATATATGCTACCTGGAGATTTTACTGGTAACTTCCTTGTTGCATACTCCAATTTTGTCTGTAATATACAAGTAACACAATGTAAACGTGTCACATATGCATGTCATAATAGCTGCCCATATCTTCCACCATGCCAGCAGTGAAATGCCTCATTATGTCACTAAATGACAGGGTATGTCATCTTGGGTAATGAACCTTATTCCCTAGGACTATCATGGACATATGTGTTTCCAAAGGGTTGTACACATAGTGATGTATTTTGGAACTACCTCCCGTGAGTTCCTGAACATTTGTGAAACCAAAACTATTCATGTCCAGCTCATTATGTAAGATGAAATCATGCTTGTATGAATTGCACCCCATGATTTTGCTGTCAGACAAGACAGTGACCTTTTGGTGTCATTACATCAGTATTTTCTACTGGCATACATAGTTAGATTTGGCATGGTTCTTTATTCTGCACTAGCAAGTAACAAGCATTCAGGACAATCAATTCATTCTCTGTGACAAATGTAATACCTCAACTTTTCTTTAAAAATAACCTCTAATCATAAAAAGTCATCCTATGTCAGTCATTACCATTGTGTTATGTGAGTGTCAAACAGATAGATATCGGATGGCTTTATCTGAAAGTGCAATTTAGCTTACTTCACATTTGATGAAAATTAGAGTGCCTGTGTATCTGATCAATCACCCAATGTGCTCTTTGATCTTGCGTAGAACCTGCCAAACAAAGACAGCTTTGGTATTCTTTATTTCCAGGTATATTGTTGTTATAGAGGGTCTTGAGTGAATTGTTACACACCTGCTACTCCCCGAGGCTAGTGGTGTTTATTTGTTTGATTTGTTCTGTACCTTACTGACTTCTGAACATTTCTAGTTTTTCACAGCAGGACAGTTTGCATAGTACTTTTCATCACTGATGCTTTTTATCTATTTGCCATATTGTTCTGTTTGTATAAGCAATTTCTTATTATGTCAGTTATGAAGAAAACAGGCACTGAAGTTTGAGTTCTGGTGCACATGTCAAAAGACCACACAGTATTAGGTTTTGCAGGTTTACACAACAGATATGTATCATCATGATTAGGCTTCTTACACTAGATATAACCACTCTAGCTTCAGAAGTCAGCCTACAGTGGACTTTAGAACCTTAACTCTTTTGGTCCAACTTTTCCTTCAATCCCTGATTTGTAATCTTCTAGAATTATCACTGAATATATCATGTTGAATATTTTTTTATGCAGTCCTGCTGTTACTATAATTTTAGTAATGGATCATAGTTTGATGTCCTGCTTGTCCTGATGTTTGCATGGTGACATGATTTAGTAAATATGTGGTCTTCCTTGTATGGTATTCAGTATCTGTGCTTAAGAACAAGCATGATATTCCCCCTGGAATATTGTAGCTCAAGATCTACAAGCATTCACATAAACACCATCACCTTTACTTTATTTCAGAATCATTAGAAACATGATTTTCAATGTGGACATATTATGTTCTTTGAATCTATAGCAACAATTCCTTTTTCATGTCAGTATGACAGCATGTTTTTTTCTAGTTTAGCTTGTACCCTTCTACAGTTTGGGTAGTGTTCCCTGCAAGCATGTTGTTTTTTTATTGCTGGTATCATAAATAAGTGTGCACCAGCTTGACATATTCTTACTTTGAATTCCATGCTAATGTTTCATTTCTTGTACTGGTAATTGGTAACTGGTTCATGCATTAGTTTTACCATGCTCTCCTCATGTGCATACTACACCCACATTTGGACACTGTTAATTATTCCAGATACACATTGTATTATGCCGTATGTGTCTCCTCCCTGACTCTTGTCTGCATGGCACATCAAATATTTGTCGCCGCTATCTTGTATGGCATTGTGTCTCTGTCAAGGCTGCTTCTATTGAATATAATTTAGATCCATCTGTTTAATGCCTTTCTCTTTCCTTCCTTTCTTCTTATATTACTGGATAACTTAAAAATCAGCATGAAACAAAATATCTCATAGAGAATCTGCTTTAACTCCAGTTATGAGGGATAAAGCACAAATGATGCATTAGTATTGGTGACTTTTCATTTGCACAGCATACTACTGACATAATTAGGTAAAATGAACACTCAGCTATGCAGGAAAGCAGAATACATGTTTGCAAGATACCTTTTATGGTTTAGGGAATATTTTTAAAGATTAAGGGTGTCGTACATACATACACACACACACACACACACACACACACACACACACACACACACACACACACACACACACACACACACACCATCCACATTGTTAAGACAATGTCAGGCTTTCTGCAGAATGCTATCATTTTATCTTTCACTTAAGTAAAATCTAAAATGGCATTGTCTTGCCTAAATGCTGTGGCAACCTGTATTCTTTTAAAATTAATTTAAAACATGTATTGATTTTTTGAAAAGCTGGGTTTAAGACAGGGAGTCATAAAAACTTTGAGCAGTTATTTTACAAAGTGTTACAATGTAATGTCAAAATCCCTAGTTTTATTTAATTTTGTGATTAAATTGTACATTGATTTTCCTGAAGCTGGGAGTATATTAATATCTCTGGTTTCAAGGGACAATCACTCATGAAAAAGGATGATGAAAGTATGTATTAGAGCTGCTGTTTTATTTTAAAGTTATAAAAGCTACAGCAGCAGTCCCCATGAGTATATATATATATATATATATATATATATATATATATATATATAAATATATATACATATATATATATATATATATATATATATAGATAGATATAGATAGATATATATATATTGCTTACTTTGGTACAACCTGGTTGAATTATAAACAGAACCCTTTTGTACAAAACAAGAAAAGTAAATAAATATGAAAAAAATATATATATATATATATATATATATATATATATATATATATATATATATATAAAATTACTGTAGACATTTAAATGCAGAAATACACAGAAGGCAGAACGAAAATTAATGTATGCTAAAAAGAGTTTCCATTTTAAGGGTAAATTAAACATAAATCTGTGCTGCATGCAAAATATACGTATGCCGAATTCCATAGAAGTAACAGATGAGGCTCTCTCTACCTTACATGCAAAATGTGTTAATGAGAAGAATACATATTCTTGGGTAGTTCCAGACCTGCCAAATGAATAAGTCAAATGATTAATCAATATATATTTATAATGTCAAAAAGCCAAATGCAGTGCTGCTATCAGTTGAGGCAGGAGACTCACATAAACATAAAAGAGAGCAATCCAAAGCCAAGTGTGTGACCCTCCAGTGGCAATAAAACGAAAAGCAGAAATTCAAAGGAACTTCAAATAAGCTGCATTCATGAAAAATAATAAAGTTTATTCCAACGAGTGAGCGCTTTCGCCAAAGGCTTCTTCAGACTCTTAAAACAATGAATAAAACTGTTTGAATCATTTTTAAAACATCCTTAAGTTTCCTATTGGACTTCACAAATTAATTGGTCACATGTTATCTTGTCTTAAAAGAACAGAAACTCA
This sequence comes from Protopterus annectens, assembly GCF_019279795.1. Taxonomy (NCBI): domain Eukaryota; kingdom Metazoa; phylum Chordata; order Ceratodontiformes; family Protopteridae; genus Protopterus; species Protopterus annectens. The sequence continues at coordinate 186,580,126 of NC_056732.1, read as the reverse complement.
AAAAAGTTAACATCGTTAAATGCAACAATATTTAGAAAAAATGCTTCCATCCAAATACACAATACAATCATG
>NC_056732.1:186317070-186574600 GCF_019279795.1 Protopterus annectens | reverse complement strand
AAACTTAATCGATAGTAAGTCTGGTAATGAGGTGCCAGATGTAGGCATCTTCAGTACGCGTAGGCCGCGAGGTATAATCCGTTTGTTCAAGCAACTTTCAAAATAATGTCTTTGAACTTGTAGTTTAACCAATTTACCGAAAACATACTCTAAATCTTGTAAGTCTTTAACAGAATCCATAGTATTCACATCAGTTTGAGTGACTGTCCCTCCATCAACAACTGGATTAAAATCCAATAAAGAATTGATATTTCCAGATACACAAGTCTTAAATCTGTCAAGGACATTGGAAGTATGTTCCAGTACGCGTGGTACATATGGTAGTTCAATGTTTATGCTGCTTTCGTTCGCCATCTTTACTTCCTGCAGCACTGACCAAATAAATGATACAACTCAAAAAGCCAAATGCAGTGCTGCTATCAGTTGAGGCAGGAGACTCACATAAACATAAAAGAGAGCAATCCAAAGCCAAGTGTGTGACCCTCCAGTGGCAATAAAACAAAAAGCAGAAATTCAAAGGAACTTCAAATAAGCTGCATTCATGAAAAATAATAAAGTTTATTCCAACGAGTGAGCGCTTTCGCCAAAGGCTTCTTCAGACTCTTAAAACAATGAATAAAACTGTTTGAATCATTTTTAAAACATCCTTAAGTTTCCTATTGGACTTCACAAATTAATTGGTCACATGTTATCTTGTCTTAAAAGAACAGAAACTCAAAAAAGTTAACATCGTTAAATGCAACAATATTTAGAAAAAATGCTTCCATCCAAATACACAATCAGTGAACAGAATGTCCATGCAAATAAGTAAAAAAATGCATATACCCTGATACATTCTAAAACATATGGAGCATTATGCTTGATCATATATCATTGCTACAATCATTAAAAAACCGTTGCTACATTCGTTAAAAACCCTGAACATTCTCTCTCCTCATAGTGTTAAAAACATTAAAATCCACAGATAAACAGCGAGTATTATCGCGTTTCAATATCTAGCATTTCTACTAGGATATGTATAGTCGTATGTCCAATGCAACTTTACATATATCAGGTAAATAAACTAATATAGTGAAAACGCTATACTAGAAGTGTAAGTGTACCTTTCCACCAAAACAACATAGCGAATATGCTGTATTTCGCGATGTCCCTCATCAAGGAGTCAAATCTCATTATATATATGAAAGGCTGTTTGTCCAAGATTAAAGAATTCACAAATAGGAACCTCTTAGATTCCACACAAAACAAACTGTTTGCAAGTTGTGAAATGCCGTTTGCAATAGGAACTCTGAATACAATTGAGTACAACCTAACTTCATGCGCAATAGTAACATAACGTGCGGTGAGCACGTTCTAAGCATCTAAGTACTGAACAACGTAAACAATGTTTAAATTTCTGAGAAATAAAGGTGAGCCTATATTCGTGCTGTCTTGTGCCTAAAGTAGACAGTATATGTAAGCACGATTATGCCCTAAAAGCATATCTCGATCACAAAGTGTCACAATTTATCATTTGAGCCCTGACTATAATGTAAATTTGGATTCATTTCCCTAGGCCAGGTGAATACATTATTGTTCTTAAAATCTCTTACGTCCCTGGTAATCTTAGCTTTCTTTTGGTCTAGCAACCGTTTCTCTAAAAACAGAACAATGCATATGGAAGTAGTTGCTTGTTTTACTAGTTAAGGACCCTATCATCTATGGAGCTTTACACTTAGGAATTATTATATGTGTGCTTCGTGCTATTTTTAAGCTTTATTATGTCAATTTTTATGTGTTACGCCTAGCGTTCCACTATTTATGTGTTATTATCTTTTTATTATTTAATACCATCTCTGCGATGTGTAGCGAACACTTTAAGAAGTGTACTTACTAGTATGTACACGTTTCAATGTTTTAAATTGTGACACTTTGTGATCGAGATATGCTTTTAGGGCATAATCGTGCTTACATATACTGTCTACTTTAGGCACAAGACAGCACGAATATAGGCTCACCTTTATTTCTCAGAAATTTAAACATTGTTTACGTTGTTCAGTACTTAGATGCTTAGAACGTGCTCACCGCACGTTATGTTACTATTGCGCATGAAGTTAGGTTGTACTCAATTGTATTCAGAGTTCCTATTGCAAACGGCATTTCACAACTTGCAAACAGTTTGTTTTGTGTGGAATCTAAGAGGTTCCTATTTGTGAATTCTTTAATCTTGGACAAACAGCCTTTCATATATATAATGAGATTTGACTCCTTGATGAGGGACATCGCGAAATACAGCATATTCGCTATGTTGTTTTGGTGGAAAGGTACACTTACACTTCTAGTATAGCGTTTTCACTATATTAGTTTATTTACCTGATATATGTAAAGTTGCATTGGACATACGACTATACATATCCTAGTAGAAATGCTAGATATTGAAACGCGATAATACTCGCTGTTTATCTGTGGATTTTAATGTTTTTAACACTATGAGGAGAGAGAATGTTCAGGGTTTTTAACGAATGTAGCAACGGTTTTTTAATGATTGTAGCAATGATATATGATCAAGCATAATGCTCCATATGTTTTAGAATGTATCAGGGTATATGCATTTTTTTACTTATTTGCATGGACATTCTGTTCACTGATTGTGTATTTGGATGGAAGCATTTTTTCTAAATATTGTTGCATTTAACGATGTTAACTTTTTTGAGTTTCTGTTCTTTTAAGACAAGATAACATGTGACCAATTAATTTGTGAAGTCCAATAGGAAACTTAAGGATGTTTTAAAAATGATTCAAACAGTTTTATTCATTGTTTTAAGAGTCTGAAGAAGCCTTTGGCGAAAGCGCTCACTCGTTGGAATAAACTTTATTATTTTTCATGAATGCAGCTTATTTGAAGTTCCTTTGAATTTCTGCTTTTCGTTTTATTGCCACTGGAGGGTCACACACTTGGCTTTGGATATATTTATAATGTGCCTTCATAATGATCTCAAACCTCAGAAAAATAATTGAATCATAAAACATTTTTAGAACGAAGTGTACACAAAGTTTTCGGTAAGATGAGTAGTGGTGAATTACAATAGGAGTAATTTAGGTAGTCGCATGGGATCCACAGATCTAGTGGTGCAAATGACCAGCAAAGGAAATGACTTTTTAAGTGTTTCCTTGTGTTCAGCAAGTAGGCCAACTCATTTTACTTAGCTTATATACTTAGCATAGCAAATTGTAAATTGCTTGTTAAAAAATAATCTGTTTTCTTACAAAGAACACTAAATGACATGCACATGAATATTTACCTTTACATATTTGAGGTGATTGTCATATGTGCAGGCCTCAGCTGCAGCAACCCTAAAGTACTGAAGCTCTCTGTTCATTCCCTTCCATGATTCATTAAGGCAGCATTGAATAAGAAAGTCTGACGGTATTAAAGAAAGTACACCTGGCTAGTTGCAGGCATTTGTGGATTGCTTATATGAAGGTAAGTAGTCTTTTTTTAATGTTATCAGCCAATCAGATTTTTTGGGCTGGCTGTTCTGTGAATGACAGCACCTTGCCTTTTCCTTATGCTAAGTTTAAAGTCTGACATTTGTCTGAATACATTTGAATATTGGTTCTCTCTTTTGCAGGAGGCTAGCTGTGGATGAAAGTAACTTGCCCTCTTTGTTTTCTCAGTTTAAAGTGTGGAATTAAGGGCTAGGCTAGTGTGCATTTCTGTGAAATAAACTGGCATATTCTCTCTCTCTCTCTCTCTCTCTCTCTCTCTTTTGGGAGGTCTAGCTGTGCTATAAATTGAAGTAATTTGCTTTTGTTTTGTTCTCAGTTTAAAGTCTGGCATTAAGGACTGGAATCGTATGCATACGTGATGAAAACTATTAGAATATTTGTATCTGCTTTTCTTTGGTGAGGGACTGGATAGCTGTGTTATAGATGAAGCAACTTGCCGTTATCATTGGTTTAGTTTAAAGTCTGGCATTAGGGTCTAGTTTGCATTTGTGTGAAATAAATTGAAAACAATTACTCTCTCTCCTTCTCTCTCTCTCTTTCTTTCTCTCATTTATCGTACTTGTGCAGGCATCCATTGGGAATATCTATGCTGTGCTGTGGATGAAAATAACTTGACCTCTTCATTTGTTCAATTAAAAGCTGGGTTAGTAAGCATTTATGTAAAAAAATAGAATATTCTCTATTTTATGGGGAGGCTAGTTGTGTTGTGGATAAAAGCAACCCACACTCTTCATTTGCTCCAGATAGTATCTGGTATTAGGGACTACTGTTCATTTGTGTGAAACAATTTGGAACATTTATTTATTGTTCTTAAAGGGTTGGTTGGATGTACTCTGGATGAAATCCACTTGCACCATTAATCTGCACAATTTAAAGTCTGGAATTAGGGGATAGTGTTTATCTGGCTGAATTAAATATTTACTCTCTCTCTCTCTATTCAAAGTTGTCAGATAACCAGATGGGGTGGGGGATTTGCTGTACTATGGATAAAATAACTTACTTCTTCAGTTGCAAAGTATAATGCTTGGCTTAAGGGCTAGTGTGCATTTTTGTGAAATAAGAATATTTATTCTGTATTTTAATATGCTGACAGACAGCTAAACTGAGAGAGCTATCTGTGTGTGGATGAAACAATCTTGCCCTCTTCATTTTCTCCTTTTAAATTATGGCACTGAGAATAGTTTACTTTTTTGTGAATTAAATTGGAATATTGACTCTTTTAATATGCTGGTAAGCATTCAGATTGGGTCTGGGGGCTTGCTGTGCAGATGATAAAAGTAACTAGAACTCTTAATTTGCTTGGTTTAAACTCTTACATTAAAGGCTACTGTCCAGTTATGTGAAATAAGTTAAAATATTTACCTTTAGGACAATCTTTGTGTAAAACAAATTTGAAATTTTAATGTTAATGCAATTTGAAATGTTCCCTGATTTCACGGAATGACTTTGTCTTTCCTAATATTTATCATATGCAACTTATCCTTCTGTTGTTTGCCCAGCATATATTACAGCTTTACATGACTAGTGAGCATTTGTATAAAATAGCTGAAATATTTAGTCATTGGGTGCTGTTTGCATGAAACCTATTCAAAATCGTTCATGATTTTGGAGAATGGCCCTGAATCTGTTTCATGTCTTTGGCCTGTGCTTTGTAAAATTTGTGGTTTTATGTCATATTATTAAGGGTTGCAGTCACGAAATGGAAGAGGCAGCTGGCTGTGGATGAAAGCAATTTATCTTATTTGTTGTTCAACTTAGTTTCTGGCCTGACAGGACTAGTGTGCATCTTCTTGCTCTAAGAGGTTGAGAGGCATTTTTACCACAATCGGATGAGGTGCAGATAGCAAACTGGCTATAATTATTGGCTGGATGTAGGGATCTCTCTACATGAAATTACTTTATTTTATGCTGTTTGATGAGCTTAAAAAGTATGTCTTTGCAGGGCTAGTGTGCATTTATGTGAAATAAGTTAGAAAACCTGGGTTACTATATATTTGCATGAAACAAACCTGAAAACAGCCATTAGTCTGGGTTTGCAAAACTAGTGTATATTGGAATACCTTATTGTGGTCATGTGTATCTCAGACATTTGAAATGTACACAGTAAAGTGGTAGTTTTTATAAGTATGGATAATTGTGGATTATAATGATAGCTGTTTGAAAGATCTTAATCCAGAAAGATGAATCCAAAGGAACACATGCATCTCTTTATGGTCTTTCCCTCAAAAACATTTGTATAAAGAACTAGGGGATTGTGTTTATCTGGCTGAATTAAATATTTACTCTCTCTATTCAAACAAAAGTAGTCAGATATCCAGATGGGGTGGTGGATTTGCCATAATATGGATAAAAATAACTCACCTTCTTCAGTTGCAAAGTAGCCTGGCTTAAGGGCTAGTGTGCATTTGTGTGGAATAAATTAGAGTATTTATTCTGTGCTTTAATATGCTAACAGCCACACTGAGGAAGCTATCTGTGTGTGGATGAAGGCGTCCTGCCCTCTTCATTTTCTCCATTTAAATTATGGCACTGAGAATAGTTTACTTTTTTGTGAAATAAACTGGAATATTGACTCTTTTAATATGCTGGTAAGCAGCCAGATTGGGTCTGGGCCTTGCTGTGCAGATAATAAAAGTAACTTGAACTCTTTATTTGCTTTGTTTAAAGTCTTGCATTAAGGGCTACTGTGCAGTTATGTGAAATAAGTCGGAATACATACCCTTAGGTAAATCTTTGCGTGAAACAAATTTGAAATGTTCCCTGATTTCACAGAATGACCTTGTCTTTGCCTAATATTTATCATATGCAACATATCCTTTTGCTGTTTGCCCAGCATTATTATAGCTTTACATGACTAGTGAGCATTTGTATAAAATAGTTGAAATATTTAGTCATGGGGTGCTGTTTGCATGAAGCCAAGTTGAAACTGCTCATGATTTTGAAGAATGTGCATGACTCTGTCTTATGTTATTGGCCTGCATTTTGCAGAATTTGTGGTTTTCTACCATAATATTGAAGGTTGCAGTCATTAAATTGAAGAGGCAGCTTGCTGTGGATGAAATCATTTTATCTCATTTGTTGCTCAACTTAGTTTCTAGCCTGACAGGACTAGTGTGCATTTTCTTACTCTAAGAGGTTGAGAGGCATTTTTATTACAGTCAGTTAAGGTGCAGATAGCAAACTGGCTATAATTACTGACTGGATGTAGGCATCTCTCTACATGAAATTGCTTTATTTTCATGTTGTTTGATCAGTTTAAAAAGTATGGCTTTGTAGGGCTAGTGTGCATTTATGTGAAATAAGTTAGAAAACCTGGCTTACTATGTATTTGCATGAAACAAACCTGAAATTCATTATTGTGTCCATAAGAATTATTTTTTTACCACAGATGGACATCTGACATACAGTCAACAATAGGGTAATGACTGTGGAGTATGGGAATATCTGTGGATCTGGATGCTTACCCTGCTCTCATGATCAAGTTAAACAGCCATTAGTCTGGGTTTGCAAAATTAGTGTGCATTGGAATACATTATTGCGGCCCTTTGTATCTCAGACCTTTGAATTGTACTCAGTAAAGTGGTAGTTTGTGATAGGTATGGACAATTGTGGATTATAATAACAGTTGTTTGAAAGATCCTAATCCAGAAAGATGAATCCAAATAAACATGTGCATCTTTTTATGGTCCTTCCCCTAAAAACATCTATATAAAGGGCAAGGGGATTGTGTTTATCTGGATGACTTAAATATTTACTCTCTCTATTCAAAAAAAAGTTGTCGGATAACCAAACAGGGTGGGGGATTTGCCATAATATGGATAAAAATAACTCACCTTCTTCAGTTGCAAAGTATAATGCATGGGTTAAGGGCTAGTGTGCATTTATGTGAAATAAATTAAGAGTATTTATTCTGTAGATTAATATGCTGACAGACAGCCACACTGTGGGAGCTAGCTTTGTATGGATGATGGCATTTTGCCCGCTTCATTTTCTCCATTTAAGTTATGGCATTGAGAATAGTTTACTTTTTTGTGAAATAAATTGGAATATTGACTCTTTTAATATGCTGGTAAGCAGCCAGATTGGGTCTGGGCCTTGCTGTGCAGATAATAAAAGTAACTTGAACTCTTTATTTGCTTTGTTTAAAGTCTTGCATTAAGGACTACTGTGCAGTTATGTGAAATAAGTCGGAATACATAGCCTTAGGTAAATCTTTGCGTGAAACAAACTTGAAATGTTCCTTGATTTCACAAAATGACCTTGTCTTTGCCTAATATTTATCATATGCAACATATCCTTTTGCTGTTTGCCCAGCATTATTATAGCTTTACATGACTAGTGAGCATTTGTTTAAAATAGCTGAAATATTTAGTCATTGGGTGCTGTTTGCATGAAACCAAGTTGAAACTGCTCATGATTTTGGAGAATGTCTCTGACTCTGTCTCATGTCTTTGGTCTGCATTTTGCAAAATTTGTGGTTTTCTGCCATATTATTGAGGGATACAGTCACTAAATGAGAGAGGCAGCTAGCTGTGGATGAAAGCAATTTATCTTATTTGTTGCTTAACTTAGTTTCTGGCATGACATGACTAGAGTGCATCTTCTTGCTCTAAGATGTTGAGAGGCATTTTTATTGCAATCAGATGAGCTGCAGATAGCAAACTGGCTATAATTATTGGCTGGATGTAGGGATCTCTCTACATGAAATTACTTTATTTTCATGTTGTTTGATCAGTTTAAAAAGTATGGCTTTAAGGGCTAGTGTGCATTTATGTGAAATAAGTTAGAACATGTGGGTTACTATGTGCATTTGTATGAAACAAACCTGAAATTTATTATTGTGTCCATAATTATTATTTTTACCACAAATGGACATTTGACATACAGTCTACAATAGGGTGATGACTGCGGAGTATGGGAATATCTGTGGATGATGATGTTTATCCTGCTGTCATAATCAAGTTAAAAAGCCATTAGTCTAGCTTCGCAAAACTAGTGTGCATTGGAATACCTTATTGTGGCCATTTTTATTTCAGACATTTGAAATGTACACAGTAAAGTGGTAGTTTTTGATAGGTGTGGACAATGGTGGATTATAATGACAGTTGCTTGAAAGATTTTAAACCATGAAGATGAATCCAAAAGAACATGTGCATCTCTTTATGGTCCTCCCCCAAAAACATTTATGGGGTGGAGGACAACCTCAGTTGTGTTCCACTCAGGGCCCAACATACTCTTAATCTAGCATTGAAGATGAATTACTATTCATGATAATATAAAACACAAATCAAATGTATACACAATAGACATCATAACACTTTGTTAAACAAGCACATTTTCATTTTAAATGGAAATCAAATTAGACTGTGCAGGGTATTAGCCACCAGGAAAAAGTGTTCCAAAGATTGAAGATACAAGGAACTTATAGAATTCAATCAATTTCCAAGGGCATCAATTAATCCAGCAGTGGAAGTATGAAGTATTCTTCTATGGGAGTAGGTTTTCAGTGTTTTTAGAGTGACATGAACTAGGTCATGCACTACCTTTTTACTTAGAACCAAAACATTTAAAATAATATGAAATCTTACTAGCAGCCAATGCAGAAACTGGAGATCCGTGAAACATTAGATGAATGTGGAGTTCCCATAAACAATCTGGTAGCAAAATTCTGTGCCAGTTAAAGCTGATGTAGTTCACCACTAGTGCAAGACCTGACAGACTGATTGTCAGCACTTTGAAAAATAAACTGTGATTCAAACAAAACACATTGAATTTTCCAATTTGGTGTTACACTATTCAAGTGGTCCAAGTGGTTTTCAGGCTGTATTCCATTCTGCACCCCCGTACTTTTGTAACTTGTATATACCAACATCAAGGTCACTGTATTTCAGAGTAGGTGAAATACTCTGATGGGTTCCATACTTAGACATAAAATGGAATACTCAGAGGTACTCCATAATTAGACATGGAATAGAATCTCTAAGATACTCCATACTTAGATTTCAAATGGAATACTCTGGGGTACTCCATACTTAGACATAGCATATATATTTGTCCACATTTACTGTTGCAGTTCCCAGGTAACCAGAGAAACACCTATAAGCAGGGAATTACAGTTGTAAAATCCTGTTGAACGATAATTATGAACAACAGCACAAAGATAGAAATAGATGTTTTAACTAAACGATGTTCCTTGAAGAGAAAACAAAAAAAAAACAGAAATAACCACGATTCACACCTTTTTTCATAAAGACAGGGATCATTATTAAACAACACCTCAGACAAAGCATGTTCGTCACACGAGTCAGTATTAAACTAGTGTACATGGAGTAAAAATAGGTTTCAAAGCAAAATGCCATTATAAAATTTTAAAAACATGTATCAGTATAATTAACATACATGTTCACTAGAGCAGTAGAGAATTGCTATTGTAATTAATTGTTTCTCAAATATTTTTAAACTGGCAAGATTATTTGTAATTTTTATCTCACCTTCAAATTGGTGTGGGAGCATTACATCTAATCACAAGATAACTTTTTGAGTTAGTTATTAACTTTCTCAGACTGACTGTCTCAAAATATAAATCTGTAATCGTGACTAGAAGGTGACGGTCCTGTTCTTAGAGTTGATATAGTTCTCATTTTCCATGATTGTGCCATCTCAGAGATGATGTATATAAACTAGCAGTGGTGGCCAAAAATGGGTGGTGTAGGAGGCAGCCACCCTGTAAAAAATACTTATTTAATTAGATTTTCCTTGCCTTATTGTAAGGCACAGTGGTCAATTAGATGGCTCCCTCAACATCATGTCATTAAGCTGGACACATGGGCATATTCAAAAGAAGAAGCTCAGAGGACTGTGGCTCAGTAAATGTGCAATCAGTTAGCTGGAGGATTCCAGTCTTAGTCTATCCAGTTTTGAACTTTGTTTTGATCACTCTGTATTAGTCATCTTCAGAATGCAGAATATTTACTGTATAATGACAACCAGGGGATTTATTGATAACTTTAAAACTCTTCCCCAAAAATGTATGTCTTCCTTATTCTAGAACAACAAGCAGAATGGCATGCTATAGTCAGAAGTTGTTGTTTTTTTTTTACTTGACTGAGTTCTACATCCTGGTGAAGCCCATCCATTCTAGCACTGCAGTGCTGTTCGAATCTCTCATGACTTTCTCATCTAAGCAAGCCTTCAGGACTTATCAGTGGTGGGTCTAAACATGTCTCTCTGCCTTAGTGGCTCCATCATAGTCCTATTGACTTGGTCTTCATGAGTCAGTTGAAGACATATATGCTTTCTTAATCATACAGTGGTTATTTATTTTTTTATACTACTAAGTCTAAATTTCTTTATGATTTTTATTTTGTTTGTTCGTGTGCTTTGAGATTTTTTGTAAAACATACATACCAAATAAAATTTTAATTGTTTGCCCAATTGACTGACTGATTGATTGATTGATATGAAACTTTTAGGCTTACTTAATAGTTTTTCATACTCAGGATAACAAAAGAGATTTTAGCCACCAGCCTTATAAGTTGCAGTTGCAGGAAGAGTAGCTACTGTTCAATGTTTATTCATGTATGGAAAGTATATTCCAAAATACAGCCAAACGCAAAGATACCACTCGCAAACTGCACAACTGCACAGCCAAGAAACAATTCCAGCCTGATGTTAAAATCCACAAATGATTTATTAACCTACAAGGTTAAGCGCTTTCACTCGTATCACACGAGCTTCATCAGAACAAAGTACGATCTCTAAAAAAGCATTTAAATACATATAAATTGGTGCCAAAATCTTCTTAAAGCCACAGCATTCATAAACATTAAACTATTTAAACATACTTATAAATACAGTTAGTATCTGAAAAAAGTTTAAAATAAATACATCATCATGTATCAACTCACTGAATTTAATATTTAAAAAGTCCATGTGTCTAAAATACCAATAGTGTAAGTTCTTTTAGTATTGGGTTCAGTGTTTCAACATCAAAACAGGTTTAACTGTAATGTAATCATTAATACCTGGTGCAGTCATAGCATCAGTATATAACTGCCACCAGTATTCTCTATAGGCTAACAAGTTTTTAATATTGCCTCCCCTGGGGTCAACCCTAACTGTTTCCAAAATTGCAAACTTAAAATAATGTGTGGGACCCTCCTTATTGACATGCATAAAAAGGGCATTCTTAGTGTCTTTTGTTTTAATGCTATAACCATGGGCATAAATTCTTTTTTTTGAACTGTCTTTGAGTTCTTCCTATATAATAAACAGGACAGCACATACATTTAGCCAAATAAATAATCATACTAGTATTACAGTTTCCTTTCTTGAACCTAACACATGTCTTATTAATATTACCCAATGTTATGTTACTTACGTCCAGAATGTCCTTACACTGATTACAAGCCCCACATTTTTTAGTATGGGTATCAGTAGTCAAACTAGTTATAATACCACTTTCAAAAAGATGTTTCAGGTTCCTACCCATTTTATAAACAAAACTTGGTTTTTGACCAAGGGTAGTCATTATGTCATTGTCAGTATAAAATAAATCCCAATTCTTGTTCATAATATTTTTTACTTTATTAGAGTGAGGACCATATTCAATAATACAAGCTCTATTAAACTTGTTAATATCTGTAGTACCCTGTTCATTGATATTTGTAACAGTAACATCGTTACTGCATGTACCTAATAAAGGTATGTATTTCTTACCCAACTCATCAGTAACATATTTACTAGTATCCATCAACAATTTTTCATCATATCCTCTCTCTCTGAATAAGTTGATAATGAACGTGACTTCCTCTATCATGTCCGCATAATCAGATGTCATCCTAAGTGCACGGACAAGTTGTCCTTTAAATATATTGTTTTTTAAGTTTATCAGGGTGGTTACTACTATATTCCACATAAGAATTTGTAAAGGTATTCTTTCTATGTACCCTGGATTTAAATATCTCCCCATCATATGATATCATAGTGTCTAAATATGCCACTCCTGTTTGATTGCATTCAGAAGTGAATTTCAAAAACGTTGAACTATTATTAAGGTATGTAACAAAATCAGCAAAAGAGTTGTAGTCACCATTCCATAAAATGTAGATATCATCAAGATAGCGGGAATAGTACACTATGTTATCAGAGTACTTGCTGTCAAAAATGTGAGTCTCCTCCCAATCTAATAACACCATATTGGTGTATATGGGGGCACAAGCTGCCCCCATGGCTACACCTTGTGTTTGCCTAAACATCTCACCCTCGAAAAAAATATAATTATAATCGAGTACAATGTTCATCAACTCTGATAATAATCTTATCCTATCCCAGCTCATTTTTGTATGTTTGACCATACTGTTGGCAACTGATTTTGGCGCCAATTTATATGTATTTAAATGCTTTTTTAGAGATTGTACTTTGTTCTGATGAAGCTCGTGTGATACAAGTAAAAGCGCTTAACCTTGTAGGTTAATAAATCATTTGTGGATTTTAACATCAGGCTGGAATTGTTTCTTGGCTGTGCAGTTGTGCAGTTTGCGAGTGGTATCTTTGCGTTTGGCTGTATTTTGGAATTCACTTGTTGATCGTAAAAACGCTGTTTCAGAGGTTACAGATGGATACTACACGCAGCTCCACCAGTTCTGCCTTGCCCAATAATAGTAGTGAACTAGCGGAGCTTAGAGCCGACTTGAACGCACTACGTGGGGAGGTATCTAAATTACTGACACTGTTTTGCAAGAACGCTACCAGCAACAAGCCTGAAGGAAGTTTGTTGGGCAATGATTCGCATTGCCTATTAGACTGTAACACCGGCAACCACATTGCACTTAGGGAAGTTGGCGTCGAACAAATTGAAGGGGAATTACGAACAGTTACGCCTACCACTTCTTCTCCAGACATTCCAAATGGTCAGGGAGAAAATTATAAACGTGGGCACAATATAGATTTACCGCGTTCTGTGGGGAGAGTGGACAACAATAAACTGGATACTAAAGATTTCACGTTCGATTTTTCTTTTTCAAATCTCACTGAGGAAGCGAGAAGGACAGGCACTAAGCCTAAATCGACTCAACCTGTGCGTACATACAGCCAGGTTTCCAACAGTCAACCTAGATTTACAGGTACTGTTAAAAATCCAAGTAATACTACTGTCACACAAAGTAAAAGACAATATAATTTAAAAGACTTTTTTACCAAAGACGGCAATTTTAGTAATAATGATGGTGGATACAATGTTAACCATTCTATAGTATTTCAAGGTATTTTGAAGGACACTATTTATTTATTTGGTAAGAAGTTGAATACTATAAACGCTGTTAAGTTAGACAGCGCTTACTTAACACACTGTATGTCTCTTAAAATAGTACCTATGGGTCTACGTTTTTACAAGGAACCCATTGGTATTGACATTACCAGTGAAACTAAAAAGGAGTTTAATGATCTGTTTGACACTTTTGGATTTGAATTTATGAAGCTGTTAATTAAGCATAATGACATTAAATTATGTAAAATAATGGCTGAGGTTGAAAGGATCAACCAAGCGATAATACAAGACTTAGCTTTCCCACAATGGGAAAATTTGTATTACAAACAGTTTGAGTCAGCTGAATTTAAAGCAAAAAAAGAATTTGAGAGGAAAAATAAAAAAGTCACTAGGGATACAGAACAATATTCACGTCATGATATGTATAAATGGGGTAATAAAAATAATTTTTACACTAGGGGGAACAATTGTGGTAATGATTTTGTAGAGCAGGAAGCAAATTACACTGATGGATGTGACAATGATTTTTTTCAGAAACCCAAGAGAAGGAATGTTCCGAAATGGAAACAGGGGGGTGGATGGAAGAAGAAATACTGAACAGTGAGACAGGTACTCAAAGTATACAAGAGTCTAAAGCTATTCTACAGGATGGAATTACTTTTGAGTACAATAACTTTAAGATATTTAATTATTGCAACATCCAATTAGACCCTACATATTTTAGTCTTTTTTCTAAAGGTATGAAGTTCATACCTACCACTAATTTTAACATTGTTGATAGCCTAAATGAGCTTAAGCTGTACACTAGAAAGCTAAATTTGGCTTTAATGTTTGGTGACCGGACTGATACTACAGTACAGCAGATGAAACTAAAGAAAAAAAGCTGTTTTATACCAGTTAATAGCACATTGGTAAAGGTTTATGAAAATAAAGTTTCCAGGGATTTATATAGATACAACAATATAGCTAAGAATAAAAAAGTGAACAGAAATCTTACATTAGATGAACAGAGGCTACTTGATGAGTTACGGCACAACAATAGTCTACGCATAATGAAACCTGATAAGGGCGGATGTATCGTATTATTTGATGCTTTTATATATAGCACAATTATACATGACATTTTGCACAGTTCAGGGAATTATGAGGTGGTGTCAATCAATGAAGTACACACTGCATACAGAAGGATAGACATGTTTCTGGATGATTTTTTGACGGAAGAAAGAATTACTGTTGATCTACACAAATTCATGTCTGTTGATTTTCCATATATGGCTACCATTGTTGGCATCCCTAAAGTGCACAAAAACATACTAGAACCTCCTTTCTGCCCTATTATTTCAGGGAGTAAGTCAAAAACATTTCCTATAGGGGTGGTTATAGATACCTTTCTTAAACCTATATATTTGGAAATTAAACATTTGGTAAAGGATTCCTGGATATTTTTAAAAAACTTTCCCATTGATATTAAATGTCAGAATTTAATTATGTCATCCATTGATGTAGTTGACTTGTTTTCTTGTATTCCTCATAGTGAAGGGATTACTGCTTTTACCAACAGTATGGTCAAACATACAAAAATGAGCTGGGATAGGATAAGATTATTATCAGAGTTGATGAACATTGTACTCGATTATAATTATATTTTTTTCGAGGGTGAGATGTTTAGGCAAACACAAGGTGTAGCCATGGTGGCAGCTTGTGCCCCCATATACGCCAATATGGTGTTATTAGATTGGGAGGAGACTCACATTTTTGACAGCAAGTACTCTGATAACATAGTGTACTATTCCAGCTATCTTGATGATATCTACATTTTATGGAATGGTGACTACAACTCTTTTGCTGATTTTGTTACATACCTTAATAATAGTTCAACGTTTTTGAAATTCACTTCTGAATGCAATCAAACAGGAGTGGCATATTTAGACACTATGATATCATATGATGGGGAGAGATTTAAATCCAGGGTACATAGAAAGAATACCTTTACAAATTATTATGTAGAATATAGTAGTAACCACCCTGATAAAATTAAAAACAATATATTTAAAGGACAACTTGTCCGTGCACTTAGGATGACATCTGATTATGCGGACATGATAGAGGAAGTCACGTTCATTATCAACTTATTCAGAGAGAGAGAGGATATGATGAAAAATTGTTGATGGATACTAGTAAATATGTTATTGATGAGTGGGGTAAGAAATACATATCTTTATTAGGTACATGCAGTAATGATGTTACTGTTACAAATATCAATGAACAGGGTACTACAGATATTAACAAGTTTAATAGAGCTTGTATTATTGAATATGGTCCTCACTCTAATGCAGTAAAAAATATTATGAACAAGAATTGGGATTTATTGTATACTGACAATGACATAATGACTACCCTTGGTCAAAAACCAAGTTTTGTTTATAAAATGGGTAGGAACCTGAAACATCTTTTTGAAAGTGGTATTATAACTAGTTTGACTACTGATACCCATACCAAAAAATGTGGGGCTTGTAATCAGTGTAAGGACATTCTGGACGTAAGTAACATAACATTGGGTAATATTAATAAGACATGTGTTAGGTTCAAGAAAGGAAACTGTAATACTAGTATGATTATTTATTTGGCTAAATGTATGTGCTGTCCTGTTTATTATATAGGAAGAACTCAAAGACAGTTCAAAAAAAGAATTTATGCCCATGGTTATAGCATTAAAACAAAAGACACTAAGAATGCCCTTTTTAGGCATGTCAATAAGGAGGGTCCCACACATTATTTTAAGTTTGCAATTTTGGAAACAGTTAGGGTTGACCCCAGGGGAGGCAATATTAAAAACTTGTTAGCCTATAGAGAATACTGGTGGCAGTTATATACTGATGCTATGACTGCACCAGGTATTAATGATTACATTACAGTTAAACCTGTTTTGATGTTGAAACACTGAACCCAATACTAAAAGAACTTACACTATTGGTATTTAGACACATGGACTTTTTAAATATTAAATTCAGTGAGTTGATACATGATGATGTATTTATTTTAAACTTTTTTCAGATATTAACTGTATTTATAAGTATGTTTAAATAGTTTAATGTTTATGAATGCTGTGGCTTTAAGAAGATTTTGGCGCCAATTTATATGTATTTAAATGCTTTTTTAGAGATTGTACTTTGTTCTGATGAAGCTCGTGTGATACGAGTGAAAGCGCTTAACCTTGTAGGTTAATAAATCATTTGTGGATTTTAACATCAGGCTGGAATTGTTTCTTGGCTGTGCAGTTGTGCAGTTTGCGAGTGGTATCTTTGCGTTTGGCTGTATTTTAGAATTCACTTGTTGATCGTAAAAACGCTGTTTCAGATGTATGGAAAGTATGATGAAGAAGTAAAGAGCATTTATTGTAGTTTATGTTTAATTATTCAAGTTAAATTTATTTTCATTGGATCAGTTTAAGACATTTTTTGTTCTGTATATACAGAAAAACTATGCTAGTAATAGGTGATAATTTTATTTACTCAATATATTCATAGTTATACTGTACAAATAATCAGTATAACGCAGGGATCGGAAAATTCACTCAACTCTTTTAAGGGCTAAATTTGTGGCATCCATACTATCCATTCATCCATCCACAACCCCTTTTTTTTCCCATTGTTGAACATGGGGTTGGGGTGTCACTTCAACAGTGACAATCATATCAATCCAAACTTTACATTGCCGGTTGGCTAGCCCTGCCGTGGTACCATCCATTCTATGACAGTATAAAACAAAACACAACTTTGACCCTACACTGTCTCAGTTGTAGTGGTGTAGACATCAGCCATGCCATTTGGTACCACCCCATTCAGATGAGCAGCATCAAGTTATTTACCCCAGCCATCACTTTGTCACATTCAGCACCACACACATAGCTTTGGACACCAGTTACCCTGACCTTTACGCTAGAAATGCAGCACTACGTCCTCACTAAATCTAATATGACAAGGGACAGTAAAGACTGATGAGATTAAATGTCTAGCTCATTAAAACCATGGATTAGGATTGTTTCTAAGTGATGTCTGATCATTCATTAATTCACAGCTCCATTGACACATTATAATAAAGCCCTGACTAATCCCTATGTGCCCCATGTTCATTTAATGGTGTGGGTCCTGATTCAGTGGCTGAGGAGGGAAGAAAGGAAACAAGCTATACCTGCTCATATGTCTCAAATGGGAGGGATGGAGATCAAAACTGGGGCATGCAAATCCATGCAAAATGCACTGATTTCCCAGGTGAACATTAAAGAAATGGGCACAGGAGAGTGACACTCCTGTGGTACACTCATTGCAGTCTATTTGTAAAAGTGCTCACAGAGAATTTGTGGGGTGTTATAGACATATCTGTAAAAAGCCCTGTGCATAAAAGAAATATATGACATTGCACTTGACCTGTCCTCTCTCTGTTCCCCTTTCACAGGTTCCCCAATCTGGTTTTTAACCCAACAAAGCAACCCAACTGAAGGACACAGAACAAGGTGAAGGGATTCACTGCCTTTGTTGCGGGTTCCCCTGGTTTCTTTCCAACTTGCCAGGCCTGATCCATTCAGATGGTGGAACCAGACTGATATGATGGGAGGATGGAAATATAGATGGGGTCATCAAGTAATCAATGCTCAGCTGCAGTGCACTGGACCTCTCCCACCCAAAAAAACATGTATTCATTTGTTTGTCCATTCAGCCTTCAATTAACTGTTTAATATTGTGCATGGTGGGGACAAAAGTCTTGGCCATTAGCGAGTACTAAGACAAGATTGTCATCCTAAAATGCACACATATCTTTGTAGAATTAATACACAGACTCACTCAGATGGAATGCAGACTCCTTCTTACATGGAATGCAAAAGTACAGCATGCCTTTGGAATGTGGGAAGAAGCTAGTCCACCTCACATAACCCTCAAGGACACAAGGAGGATGTGTATACTCTGCACAAAAGACATCAGAGCTGAGGTGTATTAAAGCAACATTACCATTGACTGTGCTGCACATATTGTATGGCTAGTTCACATTTTAACTGTGGCAGCCAGCTAGAACAATACTCACCCAAGCGTTTATGCAGTAATATGTAACATCAAAATGAAATACTACTGAAATGATAAACAGACCTTTGCTTGGTTTGGAGCAGTGCTGCTTGCTAGCCTGTCTTCAAATTAAGGATACACTGTGGAAAGCTGGTACAGTGGTACAGAGGGATAAAGCCCTGACTATGGCCCAGACAATGTGGGTCTAATCAGTGGCTCAGATGACTGATGGAGCAGCAGGAAGGGATCTGTGTGCTCATCCTGGGTGGGACAGTACTTGTCAAAGGCACCCTCTAAGTAAAGGCATAATCCAAAGAGGGGAATAGCCCTCGGATGTAGATAACAAGTGAAGGGGTGGAGAAATGGTGTGTGTAGGGTTTATAAAAATAAAACCACCCTGGATGCTACAGCTGGATGAACCCTCAGAACATCCTAAGGATACATGATAGGCCGAGCAATGCAGGAAAAGTCAGGGGGGGGTACAAGGGGTAGTTTGTAGCCTGGCATGGGGCCCTGGGAACAAGATATGTAGGATGAGGTCTGAGGTAATTAAAAAAAAAAGAAAAACAATTAAAATAGTTGGGAAAAAATGTTTATGTTTACATTAACCTTACCAAAATTGCTCCACGATCTTCCAAATGTTTACACATTTTGCACATATCATTATATCATTCCACGGGTGTTCTTTGCTTTAATTGGTTACCTTACTTTATCACTATATTCTTTGAAGCCTAGATATTACTGCAAAGCATTTAGTGGTCAATCTGGTCTCCTGCTTTCATCATGCAGATTTCAAAATGAAGGCTTTGTATTGACTTGTTTACTGTGCTAGTACAGAGATTAAATTGAAGGATTTGTATTTATCTATAAATGTTTTTATGTATGTATGTGTGGATGACATTTGTGTGTATTTCTTTATGTGTGTATTTACCATTTGCATAAGTGTCTACAGGTAACCTTTTAGTTGCAATACCAGTCAAACCCAACTAGAAAGATATACTAAGTGGCAGACTACAGCAAGTAATAAAAGAAGGTAATGTGGAGGAGGTAGAGCCCAGTAATTGTAGCAGCTCCAATATGAGTAAACAAAGCAAACATGGGTTACCCATTAGTTATACTAGTTAGTATACAAAAAAGACTAGTTAAGAAAGGAAAACTTTGGTGCTCAGCTTTTTCAAGGTTATAATAAATGTGGGTTAAAACCTGGTACTGGTGATAACAGATACTAAGCACCATATCTCTCAAATATTATTGTATAGAATGTTCCTGATTTTGTTTCATATTTTGGCCTTTTCCTTATCAAATATGTGGTTTTCTTAAAAGATCCTTGAGGATTGCACTCATTACCTAATAACATATTTGAGTTTTAGGCTTCATGTGAATGAGAAAATGCATATTATACCATGATCCCCCCAAAACGTGCACGCTGATTGGCCAGCGTGCCCGTTGTAAATCGAGTTATACTAATGGAAAAATGTCCGGTCGCCCGGACTTTTTTCCATTAGTATAACTCGATTTTTTAAAACACTGTCTCGCTATGTTAAATGAGTTTAACATAGCGAGACAGTTTTAAAATAAGCAACGGAGATGTCCGTTGCTTATTTTAAAGCTGTCTCGCTATGTTAAACCCATTTAACATAGCGAGCAATGTTTAAAAGCAACGGAGAAAGCAAGATCTCCGTTGCTTTTTTATGTTTCGCTATGTTAAATGAGTTTAACATAGCGAGACAGTTAAAATAAACGAAGATGTCCGTTGCTTATTTTAAAACTGTCTCGCTATGTTAAACTCATTTAACATAGCTACTAAAAAGCAACGGAGATCTTGCTTTCTGCGTTGCTTTTGCCCACAGCTCTACATCAAAACTGCCGCGGATGCCAGACATCTGCGGAAGGGCAGTAAACAGGCATTATACTATGCCATTATTTAAGAAAAGTAATAGTTTCTTTTCTTAAATAATGTCATGGTATAATAGCAATAACCCACTTCTAGGTGTGGGTAATGCTAAATTTACCCACGGTTGGCTTTGTTTGGTCACTCGGGCTTCGCCCTCGGGACCAAACCACGCCAACCGTGGGTAAATTTAGCATTACCCACACCCAGGCATGGGTTATTGCTATATTATTGTAAAACAGCTCTTATAAGTATAATAGAGCAATATTTAAAATCTGACCATGATTTTGCACCTTTGTCTGCAATTAGTTAGTCAGTCATTTTGCTTTGTCTGTAATTCTTTAAGATTTTGAAAGGTGTAATGAAGTCTATAAGCAGGTACATATAGTGGGTCTATATTACAACATTGAAGTCTTAAAACTTTGAATGTTATAATATCGACCCCAATTCAGCGAACGCTTGAAATAGCGAAGCTGCAGAACACCAAATATTTTCCTAGGGAAAGTATTCGGTGGGCCGTTTCTGCGTCTTCGTTATTTCCTTGACTGTGGTGCGAAGGTGACAGACCAGGTTAAGGTAAGTGTGTGAACGGACCGAGGTAGGTGAGTGTGTAATACTTAGGGACCTTAGGGATATGGAGCGGGTAAGGTGAGTGTGCGATAGTTAGGGACCTTAGGGTTAGGGAGCAGGGAAAGTGAGTGTACAATAGCTAGGGACTTTAGGGTTAGGAAGCAGGTAAGGTGAGTGTGTGATAGTTAGAGACCCTAGGGTTAGGGAGCGGGTAAGGTGAGTGTGCATTAGTTAGGGACCTTGGGTCTTAAGGAGCGGGTAAGGTGAGTGTGCATTAGTTAGGGACCTTAGGGTTAGGGAGTGGGTAAGGTGAGCGTGAGTTGTTAGTTAGGGACCTTAGGGTTAGGGTTGGGTTAAGGTAAGTGGATAGCTAGTAGTGTATGTACGGTTTAGTGTAGGGTTCTGTGAAGTGTGTTTGTGTAGATTATGTATTTTGGTGTGCTTGTGCTGTGTGTGTGTGTATTCTCGGAAGAGCAAATTTTTTCCCTTGGAAAAACTTTGCTGTTCTGAGCGTTCAAGTATATCACATTTCGAGATTCCAAGGTCGAGCTTATGGTGTTTGATATTTTGGAATTTCGATAATGTGATATAGACCCCATAGAGTTACATTGAAAAATAAGCCTTGATACACTAAGTGTTATATAAGCTGTTAGTTTGCTTATCAGTTTTAAATGGAAAGCAGATAGCTGGGTAGATAGAGAGAGATAGATAGATAGATAGATAGATAGATAGATAGATAGATAGATAGATAGATAGATAGACACACCTATATATATATATGTATATATATATATATA
The DNA here is from genome assembly GCF_019279795.1 of Protopterus annectens. NCBI lineage: Eukaryota > Metazoa > Chordata > Ceratodontiformes > Protopteridae > Protopterus > Protopterus annectens. The sequence goes on along the minus strand of NC_056732.1, from coordinate 186,552,529 downwards.
TATATATATATATGTATGTATAGGTACATATGTATGTATATATATATATATATATATATATCTATATATATCTATCTATCTATATATATATATATATATATATATCTTTTTGTATATTATTCCTAGAGGCAGCACAGTTCTGCAGTGGTTAGCATTGTTGCCTCACAGCAAGAGGTTCTCCAGTTTGATTCTTGGCTGGGGTGCCTTCTGTGTGGTGTCTGCATGCCCTCCCGGTGTTTGTGTGGGTTTTTTCTGGGTTGTCTGGTTTCCTCCCACATTCCAAAGATATGCAATAAGTGGACTGGAAATGCTAAATTGGCCATAGGTGTGAGGGTGCATACAAGTGTGGAAGAATAGATGTGGCAGGGATAACCACCCAGCTGTTTAAACTTTGGCTTTAGGTGATTGTCACTGTTGAGGTCTCACCCCAACCCTATGTGAAAAAAATAGGAAAATGGTTTGTGGCTGGGCGGATTGATGCAGATTATACTGTTATATAAATAAAGATATAGATATAGCTATAGATAAATATTTATACTGCATAGACATACACACACACACACACACACACACACACACACACACACACACACACACACACACACACACAAAAACAACAAATACAAGTAGAACAAATATATGGGGCAAGGAGCTCAGTGATTTGGAATAATCTTGGATTGTAGCTCTGTGCCTTTAAAATTGCAGGAACAGCTGAGGTAGTTCAGTTACCTTATATCTTGTAAAGATACTTCGTGGTTCTCTCACATTCAACAGTTTTTGGGGATTGTCCACTGCAAAACTCTAAGGCAAACCAACGACATGCAAGCAATTATGACCAGTATTTACAGTTATCCTGTATACTTAACAAGACTGCTCCATTTTCTAGACCATTTTGCCGCCTACGAATACCATTTGCTTCAAGGCAGCACGATTCAGAGTGCAGCATGCAAGTGAAATGGCCTATAGATGGAACTATGAAAATGAGCTTCCCATTGTATATATGACAGAAAACTGTAAATTTAACTCTGCAGAATCATTGTATTCTACCCCTGTAAGTACTTTAAATTGCTGAAATCAATAATTGATTAATTAATTAACTAATTAATCAAAACAAACATTCTAAATTGTCTTTTAAGTGTGTTCTAGGTTTTCCTTGTGGTTAATAGGCACTTTATTTTTCTGCATTTTTCTGGCTATTTCAACGGTGCAGTACAAATATTGTTTGGATGTATGCTACTCATGCTGGTATTTTATTAAATTTTTATTTATTCCTTTATCAAGGTAGGTAGTCTAGTCTTTGGACTCGTTTTAGCCATGACCTGGGCATAATGCAAAATTATATGCAGCATGCAAGTGATTGCATTCCTTATAGTACAAAGATTTCAGAACCAATTATGCAGAGTATTAATTGGATTTTCTCAAACAGATAGTTTTCAGTTTATCCAAAAGTTCTTTAGCTATTATAATACAATTAGGTAAGCACACATCAGGTACAAACAACTTTGAAAATAAGATTAGGTGATTCTACTGTTTACTCAGTTCAGATTTGTTAAGCTCACATACGTCTGAATAACACTGCAAATAAACAAGGATGATTCCACTATTTAACCACACTTTTTCCATCAGTAAGAATATACAGACAATGGTAAACTTTGATAACTGAATGCATCAACAAGTCCTTTGAGAGTTAACTGTGTAAAAAAAGTAGAATGTGATAAGAGTCAAGATGTGAGGCTGAGAGCAATAAGCAGATGGTTGTTACCAAGGATACACTAGTAGTGCAATAAAAAAAAATAAGGGTGGTATTTATGGTCATATACTGCACAAGTGGGCAAGGTAAATGTGTGAATAGTGGCATTTCATCCAAAAGGCTAATGTAGTATGTGTGAACTAGCAGTACCAATTTTCACCAGTCTACAAAAAAATTCCCAAGCAAACTATGCAGGCAAGTAGGCATGTAAGTTGAGATGAAAAGAGTGCAGGTAGTGCTTGTACACATTTATATACTGCATATATGTAGAAGTCAGTTGTGACTTCTTAGGTTTCTGAAGTTAGCTGGCAAATGTAGCCTTATATTAATATCAAAAGGCTTCATTGCAAGAAGCTCTGCATACCCTGACATTGCCAGCACCCTTACTCTGCAGGTGTCCATTGAAGGATACCAGTTTGGTTCATTTGCATGAGTGGAAAGGGGGTGGATGGGAAAGCTGGATAGAGGGAAAAGAGTAGACAGGTGAAACATGGTGGGGTGATAAAATAGGGTTATTATAGAGGAGTTGAGACAGGAGGGAAGTTTTTTTTCTTTTATAGGGGGTAGGGATAAACTATTTATATTTTCCCTTCACCCCTTTTAAAGAAAGATAGTAAAGCAAGAGGAACTATGACAGGTAGGGAGTAGATAAGGATTTTGACAAAACACATACAAAGATAAGACAGACAGGGTGGGTGATCATAAAATAGATGGAGTTCTCAAAGGGAACAGAAGACAGAGGTTGGACTATTGGTGGTGGGGGAGGATGTAGGACAATACATCTTGCATGGGTATGAAACAACAGAGTGGGTGGGCTGCTGATAGGGGATAGGCCTAGACTGCTACAACCACTGTGTCAGCCTGGAGACCCTCAAATAGAACCTTAACCAGAAGCATCAGATCTGACAGTCCCCAGTATTGGTAGGTGGTCATCAGAGGCTCGGTGTCCGTAGCCTGCAGGTCCAGAGAGTCTTGTATCTGCTGCTGGAGGTATTCATATGGGTGCCATCACATCTTCAAAGCCCTCTAGATAGCAGTCTCCACCACCATCTGCAGTTGGGACTGCCCAGGTGATAGTGACTATGGTGCCCAGGATCCCTGCATGGGAGATAGGACTACTTCTCCCTAATGTAGAAGACTCCAGGCATTATAGAGGTGACAGAATCTCTCCCTTGCTGGAGTAAAGGACTGCAGCTGAGATGCCCCAGGCTATTTAGGAGTTGCACATTGTGGCAAAATGGGTAGAAACTAATCGACAACATAATCCAATTGATTACTAAATATGTGGTTTATCTTTGTTTCTTCTCGTGCTGCAAAACAAATCAGGAAAAAGGATGGAGCATTCCTAGCATATTACATGCACTAATACAGTTAGTATAAAAAACAATGTCATGCTAAACTAGTATGTTAATTTCCTGTGATAGGAGAAGTTTTTTCAGTGGACTTATTGGTATTGGCTACCTCCTGAAATGTAAATCATCTTGAGTATACCCACATATTGTTAGCACCTGTGTGTATCCCTCCAACTGAAACAGAGAAAAGCTACTTAATTAAACCTATGGAGAAAGTGTGAGTTAAGGCATTTGCTTGTGCATTTGTGATTTTCTTTCACCCCACCCAAATAAATCTCTTCCAAGTGGCATAAAATGCTATGATACATGTAAATATGCACATTTACCTTCAGAGGGATAAAGTGCCGGGTGGTGTTTAGCAAATTAATTACCATAGTACTCATTAAGTTAGACAAAATTAACTATTATCATAACATTCAACATAAACATTGCAAAAACCCACAAAAGTTCTGGTCAGCCATTAATTACATCCTTCAGCCTGGCTGAATTAGTACACCTACCCCAACTACTATCAACAATTTCAACAATTCTGACAACATAGTCATCCAATTTAACAAATACTTTACAGAAACCATTCTAGCTCTCTCAAATAACTATTGTAACACTCCTACAGGTACCCACCCTGCAATTTGTTTGTGTCTTTTGGCTTTTCCTGGTTAGGGGTCGCCACAGCGGAACTCCGGTCTGCTAATGATTGGTAGCTGATTTTTACGTGCTGAGTTATCAGCCCTGATGCATAACCTTCAACGAAGGTATGCCCATTCACGCATGTCTCCATGCAGAAGACGCTCTAGCTGAGATTCAAACCAAACAGCGTCTTACTGTGAGGTGACAATGCTACCGCAGCACGAGGTATCCTCCCTGCAATAAATAATAATAATAAGTCCTTCTCCTTGCAACCTGTTTCAACCAACTTTATAAAAAAAAACTGCTTAAAAAACTTAAACCTACCACCCTAGCTGCCAATAAACTGCCTGCTGAGTATCTTAATATTGCTGCAGAAGCAATTGCTTATCCAGTACCATACTTATTAACTGATCCATCTTACAACACATAGTCCCTACTATCTGGAAAACCTCTTATAGAATCCCACTTCATAAAGGAGGTATCTCTACAGCACTAACTACCGACCAATAGCCATACTCTCTCCCCTGTCTAAGATACTTAAGAGATGCATACATACACAAATTCTAGACTATCTGCTAATTAACAATTTGCTAGCTGAGACTCAATATGGATTCCGCCCCTACCACAGCACTACCTCTGCTCTTATGTCTTTCATTAATACTGTAAATCTTCACAGGAATAATGATAAATTTGTATCCACCATTTTACTCGATATATCAAAAGCATTTGATATGGTCTCCCATTGCAAACTACTCAATGTACTGATAGATCTAGATTTAAGTCATACACAATCACATGGTTCCAAGACTTCCAATCCAAACATCAACAAGCTGTGCAATGGTAACAAAACCTCTCTTCACGTCTCCCTGTTACCATAGGTGTCCCTCAAGGCTCCATCCTGGTCCCTGTTACCACAGGTGTCCCTCAAGGCTCCATCCTGGTCCCTATTACCATAGGTGTCCCTCAAGGCTCCATCCTGGTCCCTGTTACCACAGGTGTCCCTCAAGGCTCCATCCTGGTCCCTATTACCATAGGTGTCCCTCAAGGCTCCATCCTGGTCCCTGTTACCATATATGTCCCTCAAGGCTCCATTCTGGTCCCTGTTACCACAGGTGTCCCTCAAGGCTCCATCCTTGTCCCTGTTACCATAGGTGTCCCTCAAGGCTCCATCCTGGTCCCTGTTACCACAGGTGTCCCTCAAGGCTCCATCCTGGTCCCTGTTACCATAGGTGTCCCTCAAGGCTCCATCCTGGTCCCTGTTACCATAGGTGTCCCTCAAGGCTCCATCCTGGTCCCTGTTACCACAGGTGTCCCTCAAGGCTCCATCCTGGTCTCTGTTACCACAGGTGTCCCTCAAGGCTCCATCCTGGTCCCTGTTACCATAGGTGTCCCTCAAGGCTCCATCCTAGGACCCCTTCTTTTCTCACTATTTACCAACAAACTCCACACTTCCACAACTCATGCCTCTGTCATTCAGTACACCGCTGATTCTACTTTGATATGTTCAGCATCATCTCTACAACAGCTTCAACTTATTACTCACAATTCCTTTTATATGGTTGAGAACTGGCTAAACAACTCCCAACTCATCCGAAACCCAAATAAAAAAAAACTCATGATTTTCCAACCCACCAGGCAAACAAGACCCCTTCTCCTATTTAATATTCAATCCTAAACAACACATATATCTTCCCTCTAACCCAGACAAAACTACTTGGGGTAGTTATTGATACTAATCTAAAATTCCATATTCATATTGCAAAAACCATCAAGAAAGTACACAAAAAAATTAGGCAGCCTATATAGAAATAAACAATATCTTACCAATACCACAAAAGCTACCATTGCACAAACATATCTTATTTCAGTTCTGCTCTATGCCTTACCCATTCTCATTAACCTAAAGAAAACTGACCTTGATAAATTGAAATTATGTTATAACAAAATTGCTAGGTTTGCCACCGACTCTCCCTTTAGGTCACACCACCGTACAGCACTCAAACAGTCAAAGTGGCTCAAACTACCCCGGATTCTACTCTGTAACCAACTGACCTTAACTCACAAGATTCTGAACCAACCAAATAAAATCCCCTCCCTTCAGAATCTCCTTCTCCCCCTACACAAGTAACTGCATCCTTCGATCAAGCAACAAACTCTTAGCAAAATCTGTCAAAGCCAACAACGTTGTAGGTGACTCCCTCTTCTCAAACTATATAGGTAAAGTTTGAAATAACCTCCCCATAGATACAACAAATATTACTAACCTTCCACACTTTAAAAAAACACTTAAAGAGTTTTTTATCCAATTCCTGGCTATGTTCTTGTACTAACCCATGATAAACAATACTTGTCAACCAGCATCTACCAAATACCAAATCGCATCTCATTGCTGCAGCACCATATTGAACATTCTCCTCCTAATGCTATAACTCTTCTGTCATCTTTTACTAACAAACCTCTCTCCTTTAAGAGTATTAACATATTTATTGGTAACCACATACTTGATAATTGTAAAATAATCAAAATACTAAACATGTCACTATGACTGCCATCTTCTTTCACATGGACTATTAGCTATATTGTAAATACTACCACTGGCTGAAATGTATGTTATTGAATATCTCATGATATCTATTACTTGTGTGTAAATTGTAAATTGTCTGTTTACTGAACCTACTTAGATATGTTAAAACAAAATATTTGTCTTCTGTTAGATTCTGCTTAATATGTGATCTGGTCATGCTCATGTGATCTCTTACCATTATATTAACTGTACATGTCAATGTTGTCTTTATTTATGTGGAGCTTTTCTCCCTGGGCCTCTGCTGAAAAAGGACCTGTGTCCAGTCGGACTTCCCGGTCAACAAAAGTAAAATAAAATAAATAAATAATAAATAAAATAGTATTATGACTAATAAATAAAATGATGTCTGTGGTGGTACAGCGGTTAGCGTTGTCACCTCACAGCAAGAGGTTCTCCAGTTCAATTCTCAGCTGGAGCACCTGCTGTGTGGAGTCTGCATATCCTCCCCATGGTCGAGTAACATTTAAAGACATGCAGGTAGGTGCGTGCGTGAATGGGTGTGCCTTCGTTGAAGGTTGGGCATCGGGCTGGCACCTCAGCACTGTAAAAATCTACTGCCAATCATAAGTGGATCGCCATTCCGCTGTGGCGACCAGTAACTGGGAAAAGCCGAAAGACATTACTTACTAATAAATACAATTTTCCCTTAAAAATAAAAGGAAAAAGAATGAAATATACCACCCCACACTCACACACTTTAAAGTAAAATATTGTCTATATACTGACTCAATGCTGATTTCAATTGTATTACTCAATGGTAATTTAGCTTACTGTTCAAAAGTGCCATAGTTCATCTCTGGCAAATTACATCTTCTGAGCGGCAGCACTGAAAGCCAAGTGAAAACTACTTACTGAATGAAATCTGAACTTCTCTTACCCACCCACAAGCTGGAGGATGATTTCTCTGCAGGTCATCATAACAGTAACAGTACTATTTAGGGGACTCCTGTTTGCATGAGCAGCTCTTCGGCAGGCTCCATCCATACACCAGTCTTCTTGAATGGAAGTTTGAGCTTCACTTTTGAGGTGAACTTGGCATTCATGCCATAGACACATAATATGCTTATTACAATGGGCGACCTGATCATAATCTGCCACATCTATGACACAGAAAATGAATTCCTGCTTTACCACTTACAGAACTACAACTCTGAGAATTATCAAAGCAACAACAAATGTAATTATGGTATGAATAGCATTACACAGAGGTAAAACAACAATAAAAGTATTTGATATATATCCTTTAGTTACTGACACAGTCTGCAATTCATAAAGAAATGAAATGCATTGTAGTCAAAGATGTGCAGCTAGAAGTAAATCAATGAACCAATATGACTGGATGCATCAGTACACCCGTGCTTTAAGAGTTATGTCCGATTCTAATAAATCTGTGAACAGCTTCTACCATTCACAGAGCTTATTAGGCAAGTAGCGAATGGAAGAAGATTGACAGGCCTTTCTGCTGTATCTCATATACACACACACACACGCGCACACACACACACACACACACACACACACACACACACACACACACACACACACACACACACACACACACACACAGTCTCCTAGGGACAATATAGAGTTACCGATTCACCTGCTACATGTCTTTGGGACATGGGAGGAAGCCACAGTACCTGGAGAAAACTCACATAAATCTGCAAAATTCATGCAAACACTGCAGGGAAGGCACCCCAGTCAAGAATCACAAACGTCATGATTTGACATGGGCAATGCTAGTCACTGCCCACTGACCCATGAGTACATCATTACAATACATTAAATTAGACTTATTCCACTTAGCCTCAGATGAGTTACATTACTAAAGTTCATGTCATTAAGCATGTTCTGTCTAAAGAATGAAACAGTAGCATGCATAGAGACTGTTTTCTTATCATGTCAGTTTTGGAATAACAGAGATCTCAGACCCAAGCAAAAAAACACACATTGAGTAAGACACTTGGGACTATTTCACAGACACTGCTAGTGAGCTAACGGCTGTTCTACTTGTAGATTCAAGGTACTTGAAAATGATACCTGTGATATATGTTTAATGACATGAATTGATCTGAAGGGATCAACTGTGTGAGATGTGAGAAAGAAATATTAAGTGGAATGGGCATAAGAATGTCAGGGCTTTCTTCTGTAACATACATACATGCACACACACACACACACACACACACACACACACACACACACACACACACACACACACACACACACACACACTGCACAAGCAAGAATTTGGAGAGATGAAAGAACCATGTCACTGGCAACCTGTCAAAAATAATAACAGCCATGAGGAAATGAGGGTTATGGGTGAGCAAAGTAGTGCAACATTAGTGAAGCTTTGCAAGCGAGAGTTGTTAGAATCCTGAAACACCCTGCACTGAACAAGCCTAGGCTAAGAACTTGCAGTACGTCCCTGGAGATATGCTAAAATAATGGAGAAGCATCGAATTTTATTTATTATTAATTTATTTTACATTTGTTGACTGGGCTAGTCTAGCTGGATATATGTCCATTTTCAGTAGAGGCCCGGGGAGATAAGCTCCAAACAGTTCAAATAAAGTTCATTGAAGGCTGGAAGAATAGAAGATAGAGTAGAGAATGCTATATTATGTGGACTTGATAGCTTGATGGGATACAGTGGTGATTGGTGACTTCAAAGAAAAGGAGGGCCGCAGTAAGCAATGTAATCGGTTGAGGTAACTGGAATTGGGTGGGGGTTAATAATACAGATCAATGACTGTTTAAGCTAAATCAGGCAATAGTTTAGATGAATCAGTCTCATTCATGGACTACCTGAGTAACCACTCATACTATAGCCATTTTATTGACTTTGAATTCCAAATATGATTAAATAATAAAAAGATATAACAATAATGATCAGAGTGATATATATTTCAACTTGTTTTACAGAAACACATAACACTACTCATGCCAAACCAGATCAACAGTTCTTTAAATGCAATCCAATGACAGAAAGTATCAGTTACTTTCATTGTGATTGCCTATATGCTCACAAATGACTGCTATTTATTAACTCTGTATACCTTAGATGTTGAACTGTTATCAAATGACAGAATAAATTCATAAATGATGGCCACAATAATGGATTTCAACTCATGCAGTACCACTATATGCCCTCCTGCACTACCCCACCGTTGCACATAGACATATGCCCACAACCAATTACAGACACTTTACTGACTCTGTACACCTTATATATTTGACTGTGATTAAATAAATGTGTATATATATATATATATATATATATATATATATATATATATATATATATATATACACACACACACTCACACACACACACACACACACACACACACACACACACACACACATAGATATATATATACATTTATAAATATAGGCATATAAATTGCAGCACACTTCTATGAAGCAAAAATGTAGTCAGGGACCAAGATACTTAGATTGATAGCTCCCTCTCTTTTGACTATCATGTGAAAATGTTTGTCATTATTTTTTTTATTTAGTTCAGCTAATTGCCAAAGGAATATCATTAAGGTCTAAAGAGATAGTTCATCAACTTGTAGTCAGCACTGATCATGCTAATTACTAGCAATGTCGTCTTTGGGATGTATCTCAACAAACATATCAAACAATAATAAAACAAAAGGAGCACTAGTATAGCCGTTTCCACTGATATAAACTTTTAATGTTAACATAGCCACGTTGCCAGCACCAACACCACATACATTAATTACAGCAATTAGAATGTTCTGAAAAGTTCCTAATCAAAAAATCACATTCCTAAAGTTCCTGAGCTACCAAGACAGGTTTGAAGTTATATCCCTTTATCCAGTGTCTTATACACTTTTGAGGGAGATCACTGTCTCACTTAGTGTGCAATTAGAGACCAAATAGTCCTGGAACTCCTGTTTTTCTACAAGTTCAATATCTCCACAAATACTGAAACCAGGGGCCTAAATCGTCTCCAGCAGATAAACAAAACATAGTGGAGGGACAGGTTTATAAACCAACTCTTCTCAAACCCCAAGAATAAACTTTTGCTGCATATTAAACAGTGCAATTCACTATCTTCCTTCAAATATAAACTTGACGACTGGATGGTTATTTACATATTGACTCCAAGATAGACCAGTCTGGAACTCCTGGTGAAAGGAAGTATGGCCTGAGGGAGAATACTGGCAAGGTAAGAATTTTCATGAAACTCAGTGGTCTTGGGATACCTAGGAGTACGTATGAATCTATGAAACTACACATACATAAACACACACACTCACACGCACACACACACACACACACACACACACACACACACACACACACACACACACAGACACAGACACACACACACACACACACACACACACACACACACACACACACACACACACACACACACACATAAATACACACACATGCAGACATACATACATAAACACACACACACAGACACAAATACACACACAAACACATACACACACATACATAAACACACACACACACACACACACACAGACACACACACACAGACACAGACACACACACACACACACACACACACACACACACACACACACACACACACACACATAAATACACACACATACAGACATACATACATAAACACACACACACAAACAGACACAAATACACACACAAACACATACACACACACACAAATACACACACATACATAAACACACACACACACATACATAAACACACACACATACACACAAAATGGCAGAAAGACTGGTAATATAATAAGACATAATTACCATATTCCTTATTAAGACATGTATCCAAAGATGAGCTCTTTAGAAAACAGACGAGCCAAATTTCTGTTTTCTATTATTTTTTATTACAAAAGTCAGAACTAATGTGTATGAATAAATGCCTAAAGTTCTGAATGATGAATTGGGAACACTGAATATTTTTTAATCAAAATCCATATATATCATATTTAGTTTTTATGGCAGTACATGCTGATTTTAGGCTGGCTTGGCAGGCTTCTACAAAATACTGACCCTTTTAAACCATAACTCCTAAGCTACTGTTTGTTTTTTTGTGATGCAGAGCCACAGGGCAGGCTATGAAGGTCAGTGCAGTAAGAAGCAAAAGTGTGAGTTACTGGAAAGGAACATACATGTGTGGGAGCAGGCCAAACAAGGAAAAACCTTAGGAAACTGCAGTGTCCTACAGGTGTTGGCTTAATGTGTCATAGCTGTGTTCATGTCACAAGATCTGTAAGAAAATGAGATGGCCACGGAGTATTTTTTGTTTTATTTACTTACTTGCTTACTTACTTAGTTATTTATTTGTTTATTTATTTATTTTTAACAGCAGCAACAGAACTGATGCTATTGCTTTTAATTCACTGGTACTGTTAAACAATGAATGCATCCTTGGTGAGTGTCATTGGTTGTAGTATCTAGTCTAGACTACCCAGAATCTAAAGGTAGAAGACAGAATAGCAGAAAAATAAGTAAAACTACCTGCCAACAACTGAGCAGGTACTTCTATAATGACTGATGTATATCCTCGAGCAGTACAAGAAAGAGACGCTCTCTGTATTTGTCTTGGATATACATTTGTGCTTTCTTCTTCTTGTGCATAGTTTCAGTGTCTTATAGATACACTTCCAGCTGGAATTACTGTCTGGTTATATGGCATGCTCAAAGCAATGCTACCTTGCAAACAATGAGTAGAACAAACTAAGGATTTCAGGATGAAGCTCATTAGTAGCTTACGGTCTTTAGTGCTCTAAGCTAAACTGCAAGACAGCTAAATGATAATGCTGGGTGGAATTAATCATGTTTGCTCAATTACTGTACCTAGTTCTAAAAAATCTGAATAAAAGACACAGAAGGAACATTTTTCTGCAATACTGCCTTCCCACAATAAAGGAACTCCAGTCCGCTAATGATTGGCAGCTGATTTTTACGTGATAAAAGACATTTTTATGTCAGTATCTCACAGTCCTACTACATAGCAAAGGAGTTATATGGAAAATTTATGCTGTTTAAACATCCTTAATTTTTGCCAAATGTACCTACTTTTCAAGAGTTCTGGTACATATTTTTGATGTCTGTGGGTTAGAGAGTCAGATTTTGTGTCTCTGAAACAATCAGAAACAATTTTAAAAAGCATGTTTTTTTTTTTTGGAGAGGCAGCACCCCAGAGCCAGTTCCATGAGCTGCCCATAATGGGCTGTTTAATACAGTTATAGAGATGCAGATATGATAAACCTGCCTAAAAGGATCTGTAGTGTAGAGCAGCCTGGTTTCTCTACCAACAAGATCCTGGGGAATTATACACAGAAGGAGAGAGTAGTTTGGTATAAGTATGTGTCTAATTGCAACCAATTAATTCAGTAGCTGCAATCATGCTGCAGAGCGGAGGATAACAGAAATAAAAGCAGTGTTCCTACAGCTGGGGGCGTGGTTTGAGTATGCATCTATTTTATTTATTTACAGTTTGTTGACTGGGATACTTCCACTAGCCAACTATCCTCTTTTCAGGAGAGATCTATGGTGGAATTCATACTGACTAGGAGAATTTTGGTCAGGGTATCAGGGGACTCTTTTCAATAAGTACCATGAAATCTTTTACATTCATCCTACTATTAACTCATCCAGATGGGATCCAAAGTGTAGCATCTCCCTTATACTACACTGCAGTGTCAGTGTTGGAGAATTAATCCAACTAACTCATGTTGGACTAGAGCTCACAGCCTTCTGCCCAAAGGTGAATATGCTATCAGTTGAGCTACCGAGACTGCTTATTCACCCACTATTTATTCATAAGCTGTATGTACAGTCTTGCATGGTGTAAATTAGTCATTTTGTTAAAATTCTTAATTGTTTTGACCAAAATCAAATAGGATGGTACCTTGACTAAATTAAAAAATATTGTAATGACACCTTTGTACCAATAAAATAGAAACAGTCCAGCATCCTTCAGAATGTAGGTGCATTCACCCTTAATGAAGCAATGCTATTTGTGACATAGAAGTGAATTCCTAATTTACAGCATACACAATTAAATCAAATAGAACTACCAATAAGAAAATATATGCATATATAGTATGCACAGTACTGAAGCATTGCAAAATCAACCATGAATGAAGCAAGTGTTATGCTGTAATTAAGAAAGCAATTCATTCTGAATCAAATCAAGTTCATTGTCAAAGCAGTGCTGCTAAAAGTAAATTAATAGCAGAATACAATTGTGTTCATCAATGCACTACAATAAATTATCCTCAGTGCAGCATACCACTCAACTGCAATGGTACAGGCACAGAGCTATAGTTCTGAAACTCATATTCATCATTGTTCTACCTGAATTTACTGATGCTCATCAGAAATTCAGACTTGTTTATGGGAGCAAACCTTTAATAACCAAGCCTAAACAAAGATTTTGTATCACTAACTAACTCACTAAGCTAGGCATCAACCCCTATATCACTATGTGGGTTGCAAACTGGCTCACAGGTAGAACCCACAGTGTGAAAGTAGCTGACTCCAAGTCAGACTGCTGACCAGTCACGAGTGGAGTCCCACAGGTTTCAGTGCTGGGTCCTCTCCAGTTTGATGTCTACTATTCTGAAGTCCAGGCCAACACGAAGGGACTCTGGCTGACAAAGATCGCAGACGATTGCAAGTCGGGAGCTATTATTAACTCCCCATGTGATGTTGACATCCTACAAAAAGGCCTCACTGAGACCAACAACTTGTGTCAGAACCATGGCCTTAAGCTTAATGCCAAAAAATGTGTCTTCATTCCCTTTGAGAAAAACCCATTTCCCATAAATTACCACATTGATGGTAGTCCACTCAACACAGAAGGCATTATAAGAGATCTGGGAACACAGGATGACAGCAACCTCTCTTTTGTCCACCACATTGCCACTGTGGTCAGAAAGTCCTTCTATGTGGCACATCTCATTACTAAGGGTTTTGTATCCAGGAAGAAAGAGGTCATTGTCTCTCTCTCTCTCTCTCTCTACTATTTCCTCATTAGGCCAATTATTGAGTACAATACCCCATTTTGCATGTACCTCACTAAACACCTGCAACAACTGGAGAGGCTGCAAAAGTACCTCACAAAGAGGATCCTAGGCCTTAAACACTTGTCCTATATGGACAGACTCAAAAAACGCCAACTATTCTCTGTCTCATATCACCTACTTAGAGGCGATCTCTGCTTGACTGACCCAGCTCTGTTAGAAATGCTACATCTGAAGAAATCCCAATCCCTTTGCACCACACTCTCCAGAGACCTCAACCTCATTACCACAATCAACAGAACATGCTGGAGGGACAGGTTCATAACCCAGAGACTGCCCATGCTATGGAATAGACTTCCCATACATGTCAAGCAGAGCACCTTACTGGATCTCTTCAAGAGAAATCTTGATGAATGGATGGGAAATAGAAAATTCACCCCATGGATCACTCCAGTGGCTTTACTCAACAGAGGCACTGGGAACTAAGGTCGGGTGGCACAATGTCAGGGTAATCCTATGGGCTAGGGTTGTAAAGGCTCCAGGGCCATTAGCCTAGTACACACCTATGAACCTATGAACCTAACTATATAGAGCCCAGTACCTAAAGGCCCTCTGCTGGGAAAAATAAGAAAGTGCTCCTGTTTCTGACTCTGCTATAATTATATAAAGGCTGATGCTTTGTGACCCTCTGCTATGATTTTTAAAGTCCAGTGCTATGATTTATTTTAATGCTTAGAGGCTGAAAACTATGCTCTGTACTTAAAATCTGATGGAGAGCATTGCAAAAGTTCATGTTGCTAAATACACTATTTCCCCAAATAATGAGTAAACAACCACACACACACACACACACACACACACACACACACACACACACACACACACACACTCATTTTCCACTTTCTCTCTTATTCCCTTCTGTTAGCAAATAGTATCCATAACTGATCAATACTGTGTGTTTGTTAATTTAAACTGAGACCACAGTAGCCTACTGATACAAGGTTATCCTGTTTTTCCACCTGAGAAATGGTTAAGAAATTACTTACAGTTTCAGAGCAGTCCTTGGTCAATTCTGATTATGCAAACTTGTCTTTGCTTTGGCTCATTAGCAGCAGTACAAAAGAACTGCCTACTCACACCCTTGTTCTCCCCCTCCCCTGTTTATTACCTTAAGCCAATCCCAAAGTTAATAAATATTACCTGTGGCAGGAACCATTTTTAAACTACAACCACCCTTTGTCACTATCATATGTTCTTTTAACAGTTTACTCTGTTACCTGATTGTTTTCAGCCCCTTCATAAGAGCAACTAACAGGGTCTCTACCCGCTTTGCTCACCACCCTGCCCCCTATTTCCTCCCACCCCCAGTGGTCCCACCTTTATTACACTCACAAACCCCTCCCATATTTCCAGTAGCCAACCACAGCGCTAACCCACTACCTACTCCATCTTCTCACTACTATCACACCTCCTCAGCTAACATGTACAAGCATACCTTACCTATGCTCAGTGCATGCACTCTCCTTGCATATCTTACTTCCTATCAAAGCTCCATCATTCCCCCACTCAACCACTACCACTGTACTACTACTCACACTACCACTCATGTCTCACCCTCACTCAGCTCCCCTCCCACCAACTCAAGAACCATCCCTATCCACCCCCACATACTCTACCAACTATATTACACAAACATAAAACATCCCTACAGCTTAACATAGTAACCTCCCACCATACCTATTACCCACAGAGCACAATCATAAAGTTTCCCTAATAAACAAACATTCAAAAACTGAGAAAACTAATAACCTCATGCATATCAAAACTAGCCCTAATTGGAGACATCCAACCCAACCCTGGCCTTACCATCTCCAACCCCAATCCTCATATTCAGACTAGAAACAACAACTTTTCCAATATTACAGCCAATAGAAAGCCAAGTGACTTCCTTCTACTAAGCCTAAATATTAGAAGTATATCCAACAAAGTCCATGAAATGCATGCCACCATAGACTTGTACTCTCCAGATATAGTCATCCTGACAGAAACCTGGCTAAAACCTCACATTACCAGTGGAGCAAATACTCCCTACCAGTTACAGCATACTAAGAGTAGACCGGTTAAACAAGAAAGGAGGCAGTATAGCTATAATATTTAAACAGCATCTAAACATCCAGATATTAAAATCATCAGCTCCACAAATAGGCAGTGAAGAAATAATATATACCAACCTCAAAACAAAACCATCAACATAATTGGATGCTACTTCCCACCTGGCCAAAACATCCTTCCACTAGAAAACCTCCTCAGCTGGTCTACCCATCATCTCCCACAAGAAACTATAATTTTAGGTGATTTCAATATTGACTGACAATCCTGTTCTGTCAACCATCCAGCCCATCATGTAAACCTTCATGGCTTCACCCAACTAGTCCAGTCACCAACCAGGATAAATAAAAACTCCAGCAAGCACACTACCCTGGATTGGATACTAGTCAGTAAGAGCCCCCAGTCACATATAACAGGCTGCTTATCAGATAGCCTCAGTGATCACTCCCCAACATTCCTACTCAAAAAATACCTATACCAAGCTAAACCTGTCATCTACTGTCAAATATGTAAAAAACTAAACTTTAACCCACTCACATTCATCTCATCCCTCAAAGAATGTAACTGGCATCCTCTAAAGTACCTCAGTCTTGATGAAGCAGTTGAATTTTTTAATACTACCTTCCTGAGCATCCTTAATTACCATGCCACCATAAGACTTTCCAGAACCAAAGCACATCCCTCCCCATGGCTACAGAAAACCACTAAGTCAGAAATGAAAAACAGGGATAAAGCCTGGGAGCACTGGCGCAAAACCAAAAACCCCTCAACTAGACAGAAATTCCTAGAACTACGCAATAGAGTCAAAAAGCTAATAAAACAGGACAAATTCCACAACTACCAGTCTGCCCTAGACTCCCTCCAACACAGCCCCAAACAATTCTGGTCCTCCATAAACTCCATCCTCCACCCAGGTAAAGTCAGTACCCCTCCTCCTAACATCCCTCACTCCTCCGAAAATATTGCTACCCCATTCAACACACACTTCACACAAACCATACTATCACTAGCTAAACAACACAACCCCCCTCCCCTCCAACCCACACCTTCAACTAGTAATCTCCCCACTGCCTTCTCTTTTTCTCCTGTACCTACCTCCAACATAAAAAAAAACTCTTAACTAAACTTAAGCCCATCAAATTAGCAGCAGACAACCTCCCAAGTGAATACCTACAAATCGCAGCTGATGCTCTGGCCTACCCAGTATTCATCTTGATTAACCAATCTCTGTCAGAAAGTTACATTCCCACACTGTGGAAAGTATCACATACAATTCCCCTCTACAAAGGCGGCCCCTCCACAGAACTAACCAATTACCACCCCATAGCTATTCTCTCTCCACTCTTTAAAATACTAGAGAGATGCATACACTCTCAGGTCTCAGACTACCTCCATACTAACAACCTCCTTTCCAATACTCAGAATGGTTTCTGAGTAAACCATAGCACCACCACTGCCTTAATCTCCTTTACTAACACTATCTTTCAGCATAAAAACAATGGCTATCTCTCCTCTGCTACTTTCCTAGACCTATCTAAAGAATGTGACATGGTCCCACACAAACAACTCATCTCTGTCCTCAATAAACTATCCTTCTCTCAATCAGTCACCAACTGGTTTCAGAGTTACCTGTATGACCACCAACAATCCGTTGTATGGCAGAATGACATACCTCCCCAACTACCTGTCTCCATAGGGGCTCCCCAAGGATCCATCCTTGGAACCCTACTCTTCTCTGTTTTCACCACTAATCTAGCCTCTGCCACCAAACATAGCAGACTCATACAACATGCAGATGAGTCAACCATCATCTGCTCAACCCAGTCCCTACCCAAACTGCAAAAAGTCACACAGGAAGCCTTTACCTGCATTGAAACTTGATTATCTGATGCCCAATTAATACTCAACCCAAACAAAACTAAACTACTCACCTTCCAACCCACCAAACATACTCAAAACAGCTCTCACTTTAACATCACAGCAAAAGACAACACCACTATATACCCAACTGAACACACCAAATTGCTAGGAGTGGAAATAGACAATAAACTAAAATTTGACATTCACATATCCATGACCATAAAAAAAGTCCACAAAAAACTAGGAGCATTATACAGAAATAAGCAACTTCTCACCAAAGCAGCAAAGATTTCAATAGCAAATTCCCACCTTATCTCCACCCTACCTCTCCAATATATACCAACCTAAGGCAATGCAATCTTAACAAGCTAGAGACCTGCTACAACAAAATCGCCAAATTCACCACAGGGGCATCCTACCGTAGTCACCACTGTCTCTCACTTGCTGAACTGGGCTGGCTTGAACTCCCTCATCTCCTTCAATGGTATCAACTCTCACTCTCCCACAAACTAGTAAACCATCTACTAAATGTCCCATCCCTCCAGAATCTACTCCAACCCTATCGCACCACCAGACCACTAAGATCCAGCAACAAAAATCACTTGCAGATCACTAAAGCCAATAACTCTGCTGGTGAAGCACTATTCTCTTGCGCCATAGCCAAATTATGGAACTCCCTCCCACCCACAATTACCTCCGTACCATCATGCACCCACTTCAAAACGTTACTAAAAGCGCACCTAAAAACATGCTGGCTATACCCTTCCAACTCCCACTCTAATATCACCCACCCCATCCAACCACTACCTTTCTTTCCACCCCACTAACTACCTTGATTATAGCAAGCCACTGCTGTACACTTCAAAGCAGATTGACGCAGTCTCTCATTTGTTTATTGCTATTTACAGGATAGATGGGCTGTGCTTAGTTCCGTACTTTGTATTCAAATAATTTATTAGGCAATTATGCACTCAACTAACTGGTGAGGTGAAAGAATTTTAAAACTGGTATATACTTGTAATTGGAATCCAAATGTTCCTTTTGTGGATACATTCTAGGGAAAAAAAGCTTAGTATTCTAGTGTAACACTAAGAAACTGGAAAGGTTTTGATTGATGTAGTTCTGCTTGCCATACAGTGAGATCATTATGGATATGCCAGGTAATCTTCAAAGCATGGGCAGTGCAACATGATACTGTTTAAACATTTTCTTATTGAACTTCAGTAAGGGAATACCCCTGTTCACCCAGGTTCAGCAAGGGCAGGGCATATAAATGGGTTGTTTCACCCTTATTCTAATCAAAGCATAGATATTCCTATCTTATCTTTTTTTCTATGGTTGTTAAAAGTCCTTCTTTTCAAGTGCAGACAAAGCAAATGATTGTTCCTGAATAAAATATGTAGAGAGAGGCAGCAAAATTTCTAGCAATAGAAAATGAAAATGTTTTTGAGTTATTGATCATGATTTATAGTGGAGCTAGATGCCAAAGTGACATGTTCTAGAGAGATAAGGTCTGGAGGAATACGTGTCCATGTTAATAATGTGCTTTGTCATGTCAACAAATCAAAGAGAATACTGCCATATTGAATGTGCATTTTAATGGCATTTTGGATTCCCTGTTATGCAAGATATACTGCATTCCTGTTTTAGCTATAAAAAGATTAAATAGACTTGCTTAATAATGAACAAAACTGGTAAGTGATATTGCCGATTTTTTCTAGCTGTACTTCTCAGGTTAAGGAAAACAATTGAACAAATATTTACAAGAACATGCACCACTTGGTTTAAAAGAAAATATTAATATTCATTTATGAGACAAGACAACTAATGTAAAATATTTTCACTCATAAAGATTTTTTCCTGGTTTTCATGCAGTAATCAGGATAGAACATTAAATTGTACTGAAGATGACAAACATATTTCATGCTTCTAGCTATTTGATAATCTTCTGGGCTTCTTTCTGCCCCCTGGATTTGTGTGTTTTATCTGATAAAAGTATTTTTATCCATCTAGACAGATGAAAAAAAGTTATGTGTAGCTAGTTAGGCATCTGTGGTAACTTGTGAGTGTACTGGCTTCTGTTAGTTTGCAATATATTTTTGTACAACATTTTAATAAGTTTTTATAATAGTCAGTTATGTGAAAAAAGGCTCTTTATATTAGGACAGCTTCAACATTTTTGGAGAATGTTTGTCACAGCCTTGGAAAGTTTTAATAAAGATGAAATGGCTAGTAACAAAGTAGTATCTGTGATGGAACGGAAGCTGTAGCACTATACACTTGTAATTTTATTCTGCCATTTGTTTACAAACTACTGTGATGCTGCAATGCTGCTAAGAGACAGCAGAATGCAAAACAATAAAGGCTCTCATTTATTTACATCACACATGAAAGATGCAAAGATTACCCGGTAGGTGTTAAATAAAGAGGTGTCTGAATTCCCAGTTCCTTGTAAAAAAGGTAATAATTGAATTTTCTGAAAACCATTTACATAATTCAAACAAAACACCATAATCAAAAGCAAGAATAGCATATTATTTAATTAGCACCTTTTTCTTAGGTGGTAAAGTGACAATGCGGACTGCTACCTCACTTTTACAGTATGACTAAGTCGTCTGGCAAATAATGTTTAATGGCTTAAAGTAAACTGCTTTTCATCTGTATAAAACAGAGCACCAGCAATTAGCATTTTTGTGTTAAATGAGTCCTTCCCCATTAACCTGTGCTTATTTGATGGAATGAAATTACATGGTGCAATACTCTTTGTGAATATTATTTTAACTCTGTCTTGACTACTACTTATGGGCTCATCTGAGGCAATTTTCAGTCATCTCAATACACCTGATGAATATTTCAGTACTAATCCCAGAAACTGTATTCACATTTATGCCACCTATATACTTGTATTCATGACTGTGACACAATTGCTGTATAGCACATTAATATGAGTAGCAGTATTCTAGTACATAAATGTACTTACAGATCGTATAGTATTGTTTGCAACTATAGGGGGAATACAGGCAAAATCCCTTACAAAACATTTCTAGTGCCCTCATGCAATAGTACAATTTACCATATAAAGGAACAATTTAAAAACTTAATGTTGCTCCTGTTTTTTTTTTTAATACTTATCTTTACATCACCTAAGGTAATATGTATTTTTTTATTTTGTGAGAACAACTATTTAGTTTTATGTGCATATTTTTTCTGCTTCACGGATTGTGGCCTGACCTGTGCAACTTCTAGAATTTGCGAATCTATTACATTAGGTTATACTTTATTAACTGCATCACCAAGCACCAGTGCAGACACTCCAAAATCAAGAAATGCTTCCATTCATTAATGTTGGCAAGTCTTAATTGTGAATGCTACAAAATATTAGCTGTATTTATGGGGTATTGATCCTACAGCTTCCAAAGTCCCCTAACTATCAGATCATAGTACTTTGGTGGAAATGCTATCTGTCTATCGTAAGACATTCATTCTGGAGTTGTTACTGATCTTAGTTGCTATCTGCTCCTCTGTTTTTTGAAGAATGGCTAGTGAAAAGGCTAAGGAGCAGAGATCAAGTAACATTCCTCTTGTATTAAAAGAGCTGATGGTTATACTCTCTGCATTGTTGGCTATAATATAGGATGACTCCTGAGGGAAACTATAACACAAGAATGGAGGATGGTGAATAGTGTCCCACTTCAAAAAAATGACTTCAGGAAGGCATTAGGTAGCTTGAGGTCACTTATGCTCATTTACTTACATGAACCAGTGCATGAGTTCCAGAATGTTAATTCGCTTATTCATGAATAATAACAGGGTTCTAAGCTAGTATAAATTTATCCAGTGCTATCATCATGAGGTGGAGAGTGGAAACACAGTGAATGTGGTACATCTGAACTTTAATGAACTCCCTAACACCATGACTCACATGAAAGTATTTTTAGAATTCATTCTTAGGAAGTAAGGCCAGTATGGTGAGGATGATAAGAAATGTTGCATCTGACGGGATGCAGTGCGTGCCTTTTGGGGAACTATAGCTTTAACGAAGATAGTGACATAGCTGTATCCAGTGTTTTAATGTCTGGGTTAGTTCACTTAGCACTGTAAATTTTCCTTGGGGGTGTCACCTACATCTCTTTTGAATAAGGGCAGTTTGTGCTGATCATAAACTCGAGCTGCAAATATAGACCATATAACTTAGTCAATAAGGGAACAAGGGTGTAAAATGGCTAGGCTTATAAAGGCCCTAGGGCCAATAGCCTAGTAACCTCCTATGAACCTATTTACCTATCTGTGTCAGATACCGTGCTGGGGTTGGAGGAACAGATCATCTTTTTTCTCATATTAGGTTTAAATAGCTTGTAATGGTCCTGATCAGTGGGACTAGAGTCCAATGAAACCTAATTTGGCTCATTGTTATAATGCTTATATTAAAACAGTAGTTTAAAAATGCAAAACAACAGTTATAAAGTTATGAGCATTAGAGTGGGAATTGGGAAGCAGGCAATGTATGAAGAGATATCCAGTGGGTGAACTGGGCAAAGGGGAGGATCTGGGGATAATGATCCCACCATTGGTGAATTTTTCAGCTTAGTGTAAAATATTAGCTTAAAGGTCAATAAGCAAGAAGTATGTATTGCTAGTGAAATGGCTAAAGGTCCATTGATGTTATCACACACAGGACAGTGGCAAGGCTGCCCCTGGTTTACAGTGTCTGCATTTGTACATTACATAGATAGAGACACATTACCTTAGCAGAGCGATTTCAAAATACCGAGGTAATGAAGAGGACTTAAATTTAAGAAAACACTCTGACTGCCTCATGTTTTCTCACTGGAAGAACAAGAGAAGATTGCATCATATGGGCATACTATTATGTCAAGGTCAGATAGCTGAGACTAAGAGGAAGCATGGTGCACAGAATATGGGTGATGTTAGAAAGGGGGTGGCAACTCAGTGTTGACTTAGATGAAGAGGTCCAGAATTAATTGCCAGAGGACATGGCAGACTGCTTCCAAAGGGAGATGATCTACATGACTTAGAATAAATGAAAGATGGGATGGAACAAGAGATGGGAACAGATATCAATGCTGGGTTATAGTCAACACTGTGCCAAATGCGACGTTTTTATTTTCTTCTTATGGTCATTCACTGATCTCAGGTATTTTTATTTCAATTTCAAATATAAGGAAATTAATGTTGACTAAAATCTCTGTTTATGGTTTACTAAGCTATCACAGTTTTAGTGAAGAAATAAACTACATGTCTGGTCAGTTCAAATCACTATAATCTAGGCTCCAGGATGAAGACGAAGGTAACAGCAAGAAGAGGTGGGCGAAGCATTATATCTGGAATATTATTTTCTTTTGTTTTTGTTGAACAGGAAAGTTTAACTGCATATGATCTCAATTTCAGATCAGGCCCTGGGAGAAAGGCTGCACATCAAGTTTACAAGATATATTGCATTTATTTTAACAAATAATTCAAAGAATAACAATTGCATACATCATCCACACAGTTACATGTTACACAAAAATGCAACTAATTCAAGTATAACAAAAATGCACACACATTTCACACACATGCATACTTAATTATATTTCAGATAGTTCATACAGGTAGAAATGTGTATACAAACTGCAAGTTATACAACAAGCTTATGGGTTAGTATAAGAGGAACAGTTGTGAACAAAGGAGCGGGTAACAGGCAGACATGATTTTTTAGCATTACAGCTTAAGGATGTCATGAGGCTGTAGTGAGGAAGTGTTAAGGAGAGAATGAATATGGAGGAAGGTGAGGGATATGCAAAGAAAGAAATATGACAGAGAACATGTGTAGTTAATAGTGTGTGTGTGTGATGTAGTTAAGATAGTGAGCCTAGGAACTAAAGTTGCAAGGTAATGTTAAATTAGGGTGGTTTTATGTGCTGAGTGATATGTGGGTGTTCAGTTGGAGGTATTTAGTGGGAGAGAGGTGACAGCAGAGTGTAGTGATGGACTTAGGCGGTAGGATGGACAACGTTAGAAGGAGAGAGGGGAGGGAGTTCTGAAACAAACTTTTAAATGAGATAGTAATTTTGAAAGTTTCTTTTAGATTACTGAGTGTGGAATAGATGGGATTTAGCCAGATGTAGAACTATAGCACTGACAGTTATTCAGTTGATGTTTGAGTTGTGTTTTGAAATAGATAGTCTGCATTACTTTGATTACATGAGAGATTGTGTTCCAGATTTTGGAGATGTAATTAGAGCAGAGGGAGTTATCAGCAGTACTTGGGACTTGGTAACTAGCAAGAAATGTTCTCTGCTACTACACTAGAATTGCAGCATATTTTGTGATGATGGGCATTTTTGTGGCATGTAGATAAGCAGGTGAACAGTGATTAGTTGGAATGCATTACATAGTGGGGCAATTCTACTAGTGTAATCTTCTTATCTTCTTAGTATAATGCAGTTGTATGCTCTGCGTGGGTTGTTTGTAGCAAATTTCACTTCTTCTTCCTCTTTCAGCTTTTCCCAGTTAGGGGTCACTACAGCAGATCATCTGTCTACTCATGATTGGCAGTGGAGTTTTACTGTGTCGAGTTGCCAGCCCAGCACCCAACCTTCCACAGAAGGCACACACACACACACACACACACACACACACACACACACACACACACACACACACACACACACACACACACACTCATACCTAGGGCCACTTTAGAGTGTCCAATTCACCTACTGCATGTCTTTGGGATGTGGGAGGAAACCGGAGCACCCGGAGGAAAGCTATGCGACCACAGGGAGGACATGCAGACTCTGCACAGAAGGCACCCCAGTGAGAATCGAACAGAGAATCTCTTGCTGTGAGGTGGCAACGCTAAATGTTGCACCACTGTGGCTGCTATTTCACTATTCTCTCAATATAATCTTTTAATTTGAATTCTTCCATTTATTCAAGTTAGTAAAAATTGGTAAAGCATACAATACAGTTGAAGGCTGATAAGTTCTTGTCTAATGGAATCTGTAAGATATGGCTTTATTCTATATAAGGATCATAGTTTCATGTGTCTGTTTCTTTTTTTTTGTTGGTCAAACTTTTTTTTTTTTGTTTTGTCAATTAATACACCTAACAGTTTTGTTTGGGATACTGTTTCTATTTTGGTGTTATTGGATGAGTAGATGTGAAAGAGGATGTTAATTCTGCATATTTTTGCATATAAAATTAGAGTTGGTTAGTAAAATATTCAATACAGTGAAAGAGAGGCTTTTTTTTCATGTAGTTTTGGGAAAGATTTGTGCAGAACAGATTAGTGTGGATTCATCTGCATATTGCACAACTGAAGCAAGGTTAGTTGCTCTATCTAGTTTGTAAATGTGCCATATAGAAGTGGTGATGGCCCTAGGGCTGATCGCTGTGGGACTCCCACAGTGACTGGCAAGAAAGGAGAAATGTCTTGTTCTTGTTGCTAACCAGTTAACTGGCTGAGAAGCCATGACAGCAGTGAGTGACTAAGTCCAAGGGAGGATAGTTTAGAGAGGGCTTTTTAATGACAGATGGTGTCAAAAGCTTTTGGCAGATCAATAAAGAGGGAAAAGGCTATCTTGCCTTCATTTCTATATAGTATTGGTAAGACTCAGGAGGGCAGTTGTGCTACTAGGGTTGGGGCAAAAAATGTGTTATCTATTTGTTAAAATGTTGACAGTGAAGTAGTTAATGAGTTGTGTATGGATGCATTTTTCTAATATTGTGGATAAGAGGGATAAAATTGTGGTTTACTATTGAAAGTTCAAATCAGCTTTGGTCGACCATTTAAAATGTCGACCAGAAATGCTGAATTCAAAATTCTGAATAGTAAGCCAAAGAGAAAATGAATACATCGACCTCCATGGTTAGATGTTTTTGACATAGGAGGTGACATCACTCACCTTGTGCTATGCACAGTAAAATACCGTTGAACTCTACAGTCAATGGTATGTTAATTTTACTATTTTACAGGGTGTCTATGCCCCCTGCACCCCCCACACCGTCTGCACATTAAATATACCAACTCCAAGATCGCATTA
The DNA here is from genome assembly GCF_019279795.1 of Protopterus annectens. NCBI lineage: Eukaryota > Metazoa > Chordata > Ceratodontiformes > Protopteridae > Protopterus > Protopterus annectens. The sequence goes on along the minus strand of NC_056732.1, from coordinate 186,526,173 downwards.
CAGTAAGGAAATGGGCTAATTCCCTGTTCATCACTGAAGCGCGACCACCCTTCACAGTGTCAGCATATCAGATGTCAAAAGGTCGAGTGCACCATGCATCTCGATCATGCATGCTCGACCTTTGTTCATTCAATTATGTGCTCCTTGGAAACCATAATTTCATCCATCGGAGTTTCAACTGACTGCCATTCTGGCAAGTCATGGTAAACCTAAAATTACTATAGGTCTGTTGTCAGACTCATGGCAATCAGACTTCAACCTAATAATAGAGCAGTATTCATAATCTTAGCCTATGTCCCACAGCAGGGTTGTGATAGCAAGAAAAAGAGTGTATTCAAACAGCAGTTGCAAGACCTACTATATAAAGTAGGATAACATGAATTGGTGTCAATAATGGTTGACCTGAATGCACATATTAGAACAGACAGACAGAACAGAATATGAGGACTGCCTGGGTCCACATGGGTGGGGCAAAAGGAATAAAGACGGAGAGGACATTCTTGCCTTCTGCCTGGCAAATGGCTTGATAGAAGCCAATACATGGTTCAGCAAGAGAGACAGTCACAAGATCAAATACAAGAGTGGCCAACATGCAGGTCATGTAGACTTCTTCCTGGCTCCCTACTGAAATGTTGGCATTCAAACTGCCAAGTGCCAACAAGCTGAAGATAAAGACTGAAAACACAAGATAAGAGTAGAGCAAATTTTGAAAATCATTCTTCTCCGTAAAACTTTTGTTTGCAGGGAGGCAATCCCCCATGCACCTCACATGTGGGGGCAAGCCCCACATACCCCCTAAACTTATGTATGCAAATTCTGAGATTGCCCTATCTTGGAAAAAAGGGGATATTCTGTGAAATGGCATCTCGGACTTACTATATGTAAGTCCGATCTTTCAGCCATTCAGTTTTCATGTTTCAGGGCTCAGAGTGGGTCTCGACATTTCAAATGGTTACTCTTTCTCCTAATAAAGAAAGGGCACTTGGGTACAATCAGTGATTGCAAAGTCATCCCCAGTGAAACAGTCATTTCACAGCATAAATCACTGGTTGCCACAATCAGCTGCAAGTAGTAGTTTCAGAAGGTTCTAAGATCAACACAGACCAGGCTGAAAACCTGGAAGTTGACTGGAGAGAAGCACAGCAATTCTAGGGATTATTCATGGCTCTATCATCTCAAGAAGATGAGGAAATAAGTGGAGTTGAATAAGAATGGTATCATCTCAAAATAGCACGTGTAAGGACTATAGAACAGAAATGTGTTTGAGCCAGGTATGGAAAAAAGCTACATCAGGAAAGCTAGTGGCGGAAATCATCAATAGAAAGAAAGACTTCAGCAAAAAGTGAAATATAGAAAAGAAGGACCAAACTAGGAAGCAGTACTGGGTGGCTAACAACCAATTTAAGAAATAAGTTACAATAGCAAGGGACAAGGCATCAAAGGCACTCTACAAGCTTCTAGAAAGTGACATAGATGGCACAAAGAAGCTATATCAGGTTACAAGACAAAGACTGAAAGATTAAAAAGACAGTCAGACACTCTTCATAAGAGATGCCAGTATCAACCTGCTCACCAGTCCACAGGACATCAAAGGCAGAAGAAAGGAAGGAGTACTTCCTGCAGGTTTTGAATGAAGAAAACTCCGCAGGAGCTGTACTGTACTAGACACAGCCTATGATGAAAGAAGAAGAGGAGCCCACCCTAGAAGAAGTAAGACTAGCACTAAAGAAAATAAAGTCAGGTAAATCAGCAGGTTCAGATGCAGTCACAGAAGATATGATAAAGATATTGGGTGAGATAGGGGAGAAATAGCTGCTGAAGGTACCCATAGCAGTGTGAAGAGAAAGACATATCTCAAATGACTGGAACATAAACATACTAGTGCCAGTGTACAAGGACAAAGGAAACACCCACAACTGTGGGCAGTACAGAGGTGCCAAACTCCTGTCACATTGCATGAAAGTTCTGGACCGAGTGATTGATACATTTATATGCAGAGTAGATGAAAGTAGTATGGCAGATGGGCAATTTGAATTAAGATCAGGATGCAGCACAACTGCAATAGATAGTTGAGAATAAGCTGGAGATAAGGAAAGAGTATAACTAGGCAGTCCTAGACTCGGAGAAAGCATATGACAAGGTCCCAAGAAAGCTGATTTGGCCAGTCCTGTGGTGGTTTGAAGTCACAGAAACATTGTTAGAATTAGTAGAAGCCATGTACAAGATCTGAATGACTCAAGTACAAACAGTGTCTGGTCCTACAGAGAGGTTCCAAGTGGGAATAGGTGTGAATTAGGCTTTAGCTCCAAGCCCAATGATATTCATACTGGTGATGGACTACATAGGTTCATAGGTATTTACTAGGCTAACGACCACAAGGACATTTTTAAGCCTAGCCATGCATCCCAAATCTCTGACAAGTTCTGATACCCTTGATAAGTGTAAGCATGGGCCTGTGAGATGAACCGTTTACAGGTTACCTGTTTGCATCAGAGACATATGTGCCAGACCATGGATAAATTTCTGATTTCCCATCCAATTTTCCAAGTTGCACTTCAGTTGGATTAGGGAAGAACTCTGCTTCACATGGATGGGGAGCCTGTTCCATAGACAGAGTAGTCTCTGGGATACATACCTATCTCTCCAGCAGGTCCTATTTATATCACAGGCAAGGTTTAAGTCTTTGAAATGGGTAATTCTGGTACTGTTTGGATATGTAGGAGGTGCATCAGAGTAGAGTCTGACAATGCCCTGTATGCCAGGCATAGATTTCCACTCAAAAGCCTGTAGGAGACAGAATAAGGGGATAGGACCTTGAGGTTGTCTGCATAGGACGTATTACTTACACCCTGTATTATTTTACTGAGGAACCTCTGTGGATGTTCCAGTTGTTGGATATGCTTAGGTACATACCAAAGGGGCATTGTACTGAATGATAGGTCTGATGAATGCTGAATAGAGTGGAACATTGACTTCCTTGGACTTAGATGCCATACCTTTGTTTATAAGTTGCCCAACATAGAATGATTTCCTCACCACTGTAGACACGTAATGATCAAAGGATATATTACTATCTATGTGTGTTCCTAAGTCCCTGACTACTGGGTCAACTCTAAGGAGTAAGTTGTCAGTATGATAGTTACCAGGAATGGATGACTTCCCAAATGATACTATTATGCATTCCTTGGCATTTAGTTTTAGTCCATGACTCTATCACCAGTTGTTTGTCTATGTCAGCCCCTCCTGGAGAATATTTGTGTCAGTGTGAGATTCAATGACAGCTTCATCTCAAATGTAGTTAGCCAGAGACCACTGACATTACCTTGACTACTGAGAAGTAAATGCCAAAAAGGAGCGGTCCAAGGACTGATCCCTGAGAGACTCCACTTGTGACTGGCCTCTTTGTAGAGGTGGACTCCCTAATTCTAACTTCCTGGATCATGTCTGTGAGCCAGTTGGCTATCCACCGGGTGACACACAAGTTTGTACCTACCCTCTTGAGTTTGTTAACAATGCCTAAGTGGGGTACTGTGTCAAATGCATTGGCCAGGTCAAGGTAGGTAGTGTGAACAATTTTGCCCTCATACATTGCTTTGGTGACCTTCTCAAAGAAGTTCACTAGGCTGAGTAGGAATGATCTGACCTTGATGAAACCAAACTTGTTTGGGTCCAGTGTCTGGAGGTTTACTATATCTCTGTTGATCATCTCCATGATAATTCTTTCCATGGCTTTACATATAAGACCAATCAGACTTATGGGACTGTAGTTTCCACAGTCTGTAGATAGCTGACCCTTGTGCAAAGGGATGACTGTTGCCTTTTTCCATTCATTAGCAAACAGGTCAGAGGGGGCAGATCAGCAGAGCTGGTCAGTGCAGATGCTGTGGCATTGCAGGTGAGCAAGAACTTCAGTAATGGGTAGGAGAATGTAATATAGAAATGAAGGCACATGGGATGAAACTAGGTACAGATAGGACTGTTGTAATGGCAGCAAATTGGGGGAAATCAGAAGAAGCTGAAAACTGAGATAGAAGGGAAATAGTGGAACAGGTTAACTGCCTCAATTATCTGGGAATGGTGGTTGAAGAGAAGGGAAGTCTGAATGAGGGGGTAAAAACTAAAATCAGAAGAACTGCTGCCAACTAACACAGTGTCAGTTGTAGTATATGACAGAAGAATGGCAGGTAATTTACCAGCTCCTAATGTATTTGGTTTAAGTTTGCTGATCATTTGTCTTATTATGGAGGGTTGGACAGTTTAAAAACTAAAGAAAAAGTGCTCGTATTGTTACCTGAAGGATTTGGTGTGCTGAGGGAGTTTGTACAGTATCTTTAATTAGAGTTAAAATAGAGTTAGTGGAATAGGAGTTGAACTGCTTTGCTATACTGTTTTTGTCATTAGTGGTTTTAGGTTGGAGTAGAGTATTGGCTTGGTTGGAGAAGTTTTCTTATGGAGAATCAGAATATTTTGGGATTGTTTTGGTGCTTTATCTGGATGTTTACTTAATAGGCCTGCTTATTTGTTGATGTCTAATTGATAAATTTCTAAGCTGTCTAACATTTTGTAGTTTTTCTTGGGATTTGTTAGCATACAATTGTTTGCAGAATGTATATATTTGTCTTAGTAGCTGCATGGTACCCTTTGTTAACTAGGGAGCCAGTGTAGATTTTTACCCTTTTTAATTCTTATTGATACCATTTCATTTAAGATTTTTAGGAAGGTATTATTAAAGTGAGCTGTAGCATCATCTAGTGATAGTGTCATTAGTAGGTTCCAGTTGCAGAGATGGAGGGAGGAGATGAATATCTGTTTGTTAAACTTTTTTTTTTCAGATTACTTTCTTAATTATATGTTGTTATTCTGTTTGGATGGAGGCATTGTCTCAACATATAGGTAGGGAAATTACCACTAATACTGTCTTGGAGACATCCAGAAAGATTTATGTTACAGGCATAATTGATTAATATCCAATCAAGTATAGATTTATTGTTTGTTTCTTTTACCTGTTCTGCTTGTTGATTGGAGTAACTGTGAAAAAACATACATTTAGTGCATTTGAGGGTGTTTCTGAGTTGCACATATTCCAATTTATGTGGAACTCATCCATTATGAAGGATTCTTAGTAAGTGTTTATGGATATCTAATGTAGAATATCTTCTACTATAGTAATGTTTTTACCTGGTGAAATGTAGATTTCAGTGAGAATGATTTCTGTGTCACTAAATTTTGGGATGTTATGGTTGAGAAAATCTACTTCAATATTATCCTTATATAGGAATGCTATTCCGCTTCCATGTTTGTTTATTTTGTCAAACCTGTGTATATTATAGCCTGGGGTTATGATTCTGTTGTCTTTTATTTTTGGTTTTAGCCAAGTTTCAGTTATGACAACTATGCCCTGGGAGAATTGTTTGAGACAAACATGGAATTCATAAACTTTGTTTGATATACTCATGAGATTCATACTTAGTAGGAACAGACATGCTTGTTAGAAAGTCTGGTTATCCTGTACAGTGGTTATGGTATTTTATTGAATATTATCAGTTCCAGGGTTTGGGTGTATGTCACCACTTAGTTTGAGATAAGTTACTAAGTGCAGTAAGTAGTGCATCCATTTAGAAGTTAGCTAATTCTTTAACATTATTTTTGAATGGTAGGTTGTATTCTTGTTTATTTGACAAGGAATTGACCTGCATAGGTGGTTGCGTATAATTCTGGGAATATGTGGATTGTTCTGTCATTTTGTGTTTGGGAGGATAGGCTGTGTGTGGAGTTAGATTACTGTAAGTGTGGATGGTGGTGTGTGGGAACTTGGGGTAGGGTATGGGAGCAGAGTCTAGTGCAGGTTGATAAATATTAACTGTTGTTTTTGTGATATTAATTTATATAGATATAATTTTCACATTTTTCTAAATATCTCAACCACTAGTAACACAGACAGAACTCATTAGCCCTATGTAAAAAACTCTCATCTAGAGCAATAAAATGATGCTGAATGGTTGCTGAGATATTGTAAGTTATTTACAAAATATTACAAATGTAATACTTACTGTGTTTACTGTGACTTATAAAATTGGGTTTAAGACCTAGAACCTAAAGAAGACTACCACTATAAACATAGTTGGTGCTAAAGAGCTTGCCATTTATACGTCTTTAGTAACCTCTATGGTTTTAGAGATATGAACATTTGTTTATAATATGAGGACATCATTTGATTCTGTCAAAAGGTTTAGGCTCCGCCCATTGGAAGTTATAGTGCAAACTTCCTTAGCTCCATTGGAGTGAATAAGTTAAATGAGCATAGGTTTTGGGATGAATGCATTATTTGGAATAGTTTTTAAAAGGGAAATGATAATTAAGTAGTAAATAGGAAATTATGAGTAATACTAAATTATAATTTAGTTAAGTGCTAGCATAAGAAAAATACCTAGTGACTGCATCTCATTAAGTGTACATGCCACTCCACTTCTAGGATCAGTAGAAAATAACACACTAGCCTAATTTTGTACTTATTGGCAGCTGATGCAATTCTTAGTGTTTATTTACTATGAGAGGTGGACATACAGGGCAGGAACAAAGTTCTTCAATCCTTACAGTATAGTTATCTAGATGCCATTGTTACTGATTGCTATGATTAAAAAACTACAGGACAGAGAAAGTGAGTAGGGCTATTCACAATACAGTTTAATACTGGGCTTTGTTAAAGTAGAATGGCAGGAACAAAATGTTTCTATCCCTATAGCGTGGTTGTCCAGATGCTGTTGTTACTAATGGCTATCAGTGAAGAGCTACAGAATAGAGAAAGTGTTTATGGCTGGTCACTGCACAGTTTGAGACTGGTCTTTGTTAAGGTGGAGTGAGAAGCACACTATGCTCAGGATGGATCAGGGAAGAGTCCTATATGTGGTATGTTTTCTCATGTACTGTTGTGCTACATTAAGGTAGATACTTCAGTCTAGGACTGTTGAGAGATGGCAAGTTTCTCACATTCAGTTTAATTTTGAATCCTTGACAAATATTTGAGCTGATAGTAGAATGATCTGACTGTTCCTACTTTCATTTTTGATGCATATAGGGTACCATGCCCTCTGCAACCCTAATTGTTATACTAGAATCTGGGCTTGCTGCACCTCAGTAGAAAGGAGGTTCCCCTTGCAGTGACCTCTCATTGAGTGAGTTTGCATTATCAAAGAGATCACTCATTTTTCTGATTAACCCTTGTTGAGATGTCATATTACCAACCCTTAATAAGTTGTTTCAATTATATAATTATGAAAATCTCTGGTTCATATGTCTTTCTGCAAGATTTATTCGTGAAAGATGCCAGATTTGCTGAACTGTTTATCATGTCTTGCTTCATTTCAGGAAAAACTTATAACCCATCTGTTTTCCTAAATGTTAGCAAGCAAATCAGAGCTGCTGAAACCTGATGAGCAATCTCATTACTGCAAAGTCCAGATGTCTGTTTCATTCTTAGTTCATTCTTAATTGAACATTGTCAGATAACAATTATACTTTGGGTTAAAAGCAGCTCAGCTTTTTTTCTAATTTCATAAATAGAGAGGAATGGGTCTTTAGCTCAGATAAACTAGAGTATGATGATACTGCTCCACCGATTATGCAAATTTCTAAACAGTGGCATTGCAACAAAGTGCTAGACCTTGTTGATTTGATGTCAGTTGATCAAATTCAATAGTAATATAACATATGAGCTATTTAACCATCTGATCTTATGTTCATAGGTTCATTGGTGTGTGCTAGGCTAATGCTCCTGGAGCCTTTACAAACCTAGCCCATAGAATTACCCTGACATCGTGCTACCCGACCTTAGTTCCCAGTGCCTCTGTCAAGCAGAGCCACTAGAGTGATCCCTGGGGTGAATTTTATATTTCCCATCCACTCAACAAGGTTTCTCTTGAAGAGGGCCAGTGAGGTGCTCTGTTTGACATGTATGGGAAGTCTATCCCATAGCAAGGGCAGTCTCTGGGTTATGAACCTGTCCCTCCAGCACATTCTGTTGATTGTGGTAATGAGGTTGAGGTCACTGGAGCGTATGGTGCAGAGGGATTGGGATTTCTTTAGATGTATCATTTCTAACAAAGCTAGATCAGACATAGCTTTGTATGTCAAGCAGAGATCACCTCTAAGTAGACGATATGAGAAAGAGAATAGTTGGAGGTTTTTGAGTCTGTCCATATAGGACAAGTGTTTAAGGCCTAGGACCCTCTTTGTGAGACACTTTTGCAGCCTCTCCAGTTGCTGCAAGTGTCTAGTGAGGTACATGCCAAATGGGGCACTGTTCTCGATGATTGGACTAATGAGTGAACAGTAGAGGGAGACAATGACCTCTTTCTTCCTGGATGCAAAACCCTTAGTAATGAGATGGGCCACATAGAAGGACTTTCTGACCACACTGGCAATGTGGTGGTCAAAATATGTGCTTAATTTATTCGGAGATGTGAATTGTAGTCTGTATCAGACAGCAAAAGTGGTCTCCCCAATAATTCTTGGTTTTCACTGAATAATGGGACACACAAGAGAAATATTTATTTTGATTGACGGCGCATTGGTAGCATTGTTACCTCACAGCAAGAGGTTCTCTGATTCAATTATCGGCTAGGGTGCCTTCTGTATGGAGTCTGCATTTCCTCCCTGCATTCGTCTGGGTTTCCCCTGGGTGCTCTGGTCCCCCCCCCCCCACACATTTCAAAGACATGCATCTGGACCATTTCTCCCTGGGCCTCCACTGAAAATTGGCTCAGTTCCAAGTCAGACTTTCCCGGTAAACAAATGTTAAATAAATAAAATATAATAGAGTGTGAGCTGATTATTTATTGTAATGATATAATCCGACTATCAATGATTAGTTAAATAAATGTATTGCACATAATTGAGTGTTAGGTTTCTATCAATAAAAAAAAATCCTCAGATTGATTGCTGTTTTGATAATGGCTGTGAAAATCTGAAAGGCTGTCAGGCCAGCTAGATAGAATTTTGTAGACAATTCTATGTCATTGTAAATATTAATACAATCCACAGGCTATTTTACGAATGTAAGAAAATTGAATGTAAGAAAAACTGTGTTATATGTTCTGAACTTCAAAAATGTAACCACAGTGCACCCTGCTGGAAGAAAGCTGATAAAGTAAAGCATTTTATGACTGTTTGATCTCAAAGCTCGGAGACAGGTAGTCTGGATGAATTAATTATTTCTATTGTCTTAGGTCAAGAGTTGATTGCTAGATTTTACATGTATAATGTTTTTGATTGCTGTGGCTTCTTGACCAGGTGCAAGCTTACTAAGAAATGTAAATTTAGAGTTTCTGGTACCCTGGGAACCAGAGAAATGGCAAGAATGATGTAATCTAAAATGAGTCAGCAGTGGTGTATTATCAGTTTAACCAGTAAAAACGCTAAATAAAACCCAATAAATAAATGATGCCACGGAGGTAGAATAAATGAATGAGAACAAATGCTCCAAATAGCGTACACAAGATTTATTTGCCCGCTTTCGTAAAACACTTCATTAGAATAAAATGCAAGAGTAAAACACACATTATATACACCCATTAATTGAATAATTAACTAATTAAATATCTATAATGACACAATAAAAAATTATCAAAAGACAAGTTAATCAAAAAAGGATGCGACTTTCTGCTTATCAGTAATGTATAACTTACGATGTTTCAAAAAACATTTTAAATTAATGCATTCATTCAACCCTGGCGGTCTGTCTGATTTTAATTTAATTTGCCAGATGGCTTCCCTTTGTTCAAGATAACATTTAAAATCCCCTCCCCTAGGATCAACTGAACATACTTCTAGCACTGTAAATAAAATTTTTTTGAAAAATGAACAACTAATTGAATGCTTATACAGTGCATTAGTACAATCTTTGGACTTAATAGCGTAAATATGTTCCTTAATACGCGTACTGAGTTTTCTGGTAGTCATTCCTACATAAAATGCAGGACATCCAGAACAAAAAGAAATATAAACAACATTACTGGTGTTACAGTTGACTGAACCAGGTACCTCAAGAGTGTGATCAATAGTACAAACAGCTATATAAGGACTAACAGAAATGAATCTACAAACAGTGCACTGATGACAACAGCGCATGCCCTTTTTGTTAGACACAGGACCACTGACTATGTGTCTGTTGTTTTCCAAAATCTTTTTAACATTAAATTCATTACGAAACACGAATTTGGGTTTATCACCTAAAACTTTGTAAATGTCAGAATTACCCTTAATGACCTTCCAATTATTTTCCAAAATAGACGTAAAATGAAAACTATCACTACTCATCTCAAAAGAACAAATTAAATTAGAACCATCCAAAAAGTTAGATTTTTGAGGAATGGGTCCAAAATTGTCACTAAATGAAGTAGCCAAAATTGCAAGAAAATCAGAGAAACGCCTGTCGTAAACTTCCTTAGCTATTTTCTCTAAAAGAATGATGTCATATCCCCTCTTGGAAAACAGCTCAATGATGAAATTAAATTCACCAATTAAATCACAATCTCTAGTAGTCATACGGCATGCCCGAATTAGTTGTCCCTTAGGAATATTTTTGATCATATGCCTGGGGTGCCCACTAGAGAAATGCAGATAACCATTTGTAAAGGTTTCTTTACGATGAATTTTACTTTGAAATTGACAATTAATGGAATCCCACCAAAAGTGGATATCCAAAAAATTAATGGCTAAGCCAACATCACCTTTAGTAAACTTCAAAAAACCAGGAAGTGAATTCACTTCAAAAATAAACCTGTCAACAGTATCAGGTCCCCCTTCAGTAATAAACACCAAGTCATCTATAAACCTACAGAAAAATTCTACCTGAAATTTTTGTTGTAATAACGGCATGGCCTCAAGCTCCCACCATGCCATAACTATATTGGCATATGCCGGTGCAGCTGGGGAGCCCATGGCCACCCCTCTTTTTTGCTTGTAATATTTCTGTCCAAACAAAAAGAAATTATTATGTAATACTAGTTCTATGAACATACAAATAGTGTTAATAGTGGTAATAGAAAAACATTGCTTTTCACACAAATAACTTCAAACTGCTTCCACCCCATCATCATGGGGGATGCAGGTGTAAAGAGACACGACATCAATAGTGAAAATAATGTGTTTGTTGGCATCAAAAGAAAAAGTATCAGAAAAAATTCGTAATTTATTATCAGTTTAAGAGATCTGAGAGAGAAAGAGATAGCATTTTGCATTTGTCTTCAGAACTGACAATATCACCAGCACTTGCTTGTTCTGTATGCAAGTAGGAGCCTAGACTTTAGTATTTCTCTTAGAAATAGATAAAAAATAGTAAGATTAGACTAGCTGTGTTCTATATTTATGTCAGACTATCTTACAATATTATTTTAAGCATTTTCTGTGATTTCTGAACTCTTGACTAGCACTGTGTTGAACTGAGGAGATTTGTCTTGTGTTTTTAATACTTATTATTACACATTTTTAAGCCTTTCAACAGTGGCTGTTTTGTATAGAGGTAATTTAAGCTCTAGAGTACTTGCATATATTTAGTTATACTGTACTAAGCCACTCCAATAACCTTAAAAGTTCTGGTTACACTTAAAATTTGGATAATAATATTGCACACCCTTTGGGAAGGGCCTTATAGTAGCTGATACATAGGGGTTCTGGTGGCAGTGGATTACTACCTTATAGCCTGGGCAAAAAGGGCATATCTAGTGAACCTGTGCCAACCTTCCCCAGCAGTGTTTGCGTGTTTGTATATAAATCATATCTCAAAGTGTGTGTGTGTGTGTGTGTGTGTGTGTGTGTGTGTGTGTGTGTGTGTGTGTGTGTGTGTGTGTGTGTGTGTCAGCTACTTGGGCAGGGACACAAAGCACTGGTTGGACAGAGGGAGTGTTGGGAGGACATGGCTTGGAACCCTGGCTAAGGACTCCACTCTATAGCTGTGCCAGTGGGGAGTCTTATTGGCGATCTGGAGAGAAAGGGAGAAACCAGCCCCAGACTGACTGTGATCTCTGTGTGCTCTTAAGGGAAATTGTACTTTACTGTGTGTGTACTTGTTATCCTCCCAATGTGCATGCCCATCAACAGTGTTAGTGGTGAGGATTGAGACTCCTTGATTAGTGGGCCAGTGCACAGGTGTCACAATGGCAATTGGCTGAAGAAAGAGAAAGGCACATAATTCAATATACAAAAATAATAAATTGCTTTTGCTTTGAGTACTGTAATCTTGTTGGTGATTATATGAAATAGCAAGAAGACTGATGGACAAACCCAACCACGTGGGTTTGTTTGGGAATCTCCCTGCCAAGAGAAACAACTTGTTGGAGAAAAATGTCCATTTGTAATCTTCTGGTTGCCATTTTATGCACTCAAGGAAGGTGTTCAATATTTCAGTGGCAAACCTATATAAAATCATACCAAACTGATTAAAAGGTATATTCGTAAAAGTTTAAGACAACAGTGTCAGGAAAAGAATTGCTTTAACTTTTTCATTACTGCCACAGTGAAAAACTAATCCAAGTTAGTTATATTGTTACATATGTTTGACAATATAAATATTTAAACTTTGGTTTTGTAAAACAATAACTGTTATTATAATTATTTGATAAAGATATATGTGATCTAAATCCAGGATGGTGGTAATTATTTACAAAGCTTAACAAACTACTAAAGTGCTATATGATTGCACAGTTTTGTAGCATTTTATAACCAATACTACCCAAAGGTGTAACAGATATCTTCATGCTCATATTTTATTGGGGTGTGGCTTCATCCACCTGCTTCATTTCCACAAACTGCCTCATATTTAAACTAGGAACATGGATACCTTGCTCAGTTTAAAACTGATTTTATAGTTGAATCATAATAATTGATTGAGCCTTGCCTTACTGACACTTGATAAACTGAGTATTCACTAAAACCTTACTTTATTGTTACATAGTATACTGAACATTCTCTGTTGATATTATTCAGTGCACTTTTTATAGGGGTATTATACCTGTCTGCACCCTCAATATGGGAGTTTTATACCCAGCCCCAGATAGGGAACCACAAAGTAAAAAGAAATAGGATATTTTTATTACAATCTATATTTTATTTTACTGTAAGTTACTTTATTATTAGAAGTATTATTAATAGTTCAAAGTCATGGGTGCAATGCCCTCACATTATGTTTAAAAAAGTAGTATATGAGGTATGAGTTAGACAATTGTTATATAAACCAGTCTGGCATAATTCTAGTTTGCAACATTTCTGTATCTATCTATTGGTTTCATCAAAGTGTAGTCTCAGCAGCATGTAGTTTAAATAGGTTAGGCTAGATTCATGTTGTTTGAAAAGATGAAATACGATGAATCATTATGGTCTTGTAATAACAACTGTTATTGTTAAATAAATATATAAACCCAAGAAAAACTGAAAAACATCTATATAGGAGGTAAATGCAAATGCAAAATATGACTAACGTATGTTTTTCACTATGACTTATAAATGAGCTTTTGCAAGATTAAAGCTGTACAAGTAGCATTCTTTTTTAAATACCATAAACTCACCTACCATCCAATCCTATGCAAGGTGAAGGGTGGATTACAGGTAAAATTTTATTAAAGTAATAAACAGGAGCAGGGTACAATAATATGGACTATATGGGGTGAATGGAAGTTGGCTCTTGGGACATGCAGCCTCACTGGGAAGGAGTGGAGTTTCTGTGGGAGGATGAACATTTCCAGCTAGACTTAACTGATATTACCACTGTGCACAGCACTAATTCTTGATCGAGTGCAATCTTTCTCTCTTTTATACTGGAGCTGATCCTCAATATTTTATTTATTTAACATCTGTTAAATGGGAAAGTCCAACTTGGAACAACGCCAATTTTTAGTGGAGGCCCCAGTAGAAATGCTCCAGACACATGTCTTTGTAACATGGGAAGAAACCTAACTGAGCACAAGGAGGACATGCAGACTCCACACAGAAGGCACCCCAGCTGAGAATCAAACCAAAGAACCTCTTGCTGTGAGGCGATAATCCTACCGCTGCACCACTGCTCCATCCATGCCTTTGGTGGTAATGGAGATACAAACCGTAATCTGGGTACAGTTCATTTGGAATTTCTGCTAGTATACAAGACAGTCACAGCATGTCTTCTCTGCTGGAAAAAGTTAATTCTGACCTTCATTTCAAATTGATCAGTGCAACCTATTCCAGCCAAATTGCTTTTTGAAATGTTTCTGGTATGGGTATAATGCCCAACAAAAGTATATGTTAATGAAGGTTTATTAAATGTAGACAAACTGAATTTTTCTTTTTCAAGCTTTATCTGTCAGTATTCCTAATTTGGATGAAACAGAAAAAATAACCTAGCATTTGCTATAGCTGAAACTACATGTCAATTATGATCCATGACAGTGCTTTCTTTAAATTACTTACCTAAGATTTTTGAAAATAAGCACAAAAACAAATGTTGTCTTGTATCACAATACCCATTGTTTTGGCTCAGTCTTTCTCTTAGTGGCATTTAGGTTTTTGCATTCACTTTCATTCCTGTTCAGCTCTTTTCCTGATATCTACTTGTACTTTCCATGAAGCACTGGAATATGGCATGGTCCTTCTGAGGGGTTCCTATTACGTGATCGAACTTCAACAAGTTCAAACCCTATATGGTCGAAACCATATAATCGAACTTGCTGAAGTTAGAACACAGAAAAAAAAAATAAAAGATGCAACAATAAACTAACTGTTGCAAGCAGGAGGGGCAAGCCCTCCTGCACCCCCCACACCCCCCGCTCTTTAAATATACCAACTCTGAGACCGCACTATAGTGTAGAAAGGGAATATTTCCCTTTACTGCACTGTAGTGCGATCTTGGAGTTGGTATATTTAAAGAGTGGGGGGTGTGGGTGCAGGGGGGCTTGCCCACCTGCTTGCAACAGTTAGTTTACTATTACATCTTTTATTTTATTTTTTTGCCGTGTTCGATGTTTTGAAACTTTGAACAGACAAGCTCAATATTGTCGTGTTTGAAGTTTCAGAACTTCGATCATGTAATAGGAACCCCCTTCTGAGCACTAAGTCATGCAAGGTACATTTATCATGGAACTGCGCACTATTTGCAATGGATCTGCAAACAGTGGACTGTTCCAGTGTGCATGCATTCTGTGCTTGCCAAACTTCTCAACAAGCCAGATGACTGGATATCCTATGTAAATCACCTTCATTTTTAAGGCTATTATGCTACTATATGAAAAATGATGTTATACCTTTTTACTTTTAGACTCATACAGCAGTAGTATCTGACAACATGGTTTTATTTGGTGTCCTAAACAATGTAGTAATGTGCAGACTACTTTTCCATCCACAGTGTTTTTACACTATTGCCTTTTAACTGTCACACTCTTCTCCATTGTCTTGTTGAAACTAAAAATGTCTTTTATTGACAGTCCCCTTCCCTTTCCTTCTAACTGATTATCCTAATGCAGCAGCTCTTTGCTTTCTAATAACACAGCACCAAAGCTTCATTTTTATAGTAAACGACTCTATTTCGGCTTGGGATCTTATTTCTTTTTATAGTACCTGCAAGCATTTTGTTTTATTTTGTTTTCTCAAAAGTATACTAAGTCAATGACCCAATTTTATTATCTAATCTTAATCATGTTTATGAAATCCTTCTTTTCTAAGAGATTCTGTAAGTCTAATTGCTGACTATATCTTATACACATGCTTATAGCCAGAATGTGTAAACGAGGCTTGAATTTCTACTGTTCTATACTTTATTACACTTCATAGATTTGTTTCTTGCTCCCATTGCTATCATTGTCACTTTCTCATTGCAATTTATTTTTCTTTATTATTTGACTCATGTTACTCATTTGCACTTCTCTCGTAATTCCTTTATTTATGCACATATATAATTTCAGTTGCTCAGTACACACCCATTGCTTTAGATGAGGTCAGGTTTTCTTGTCTTAAAGTCATGCCCGATGTCATAATATTCTGTTTATTATCAACGGGTCACATAGTTTAATAAATTCACAATTCTGGGCTTTCTACTTTTTTCACTTTTGATGCTATGTAATATTTGTGATATCTGGCAAGATGTACATTGACTTCCTAGATCTCTGAAGCTTCCACATATGTTTACTGTGACTGCAAGCTAGAAAAGAACTGCAGGACGTGCCGTACATTTTCTGTCCATGACCTCACTAATAGTTAAATGTATAAAATTAAATATACTTCACAATTTATGTTCAAAGAAGCTGTGATGGGTTATGAGAAAAACGCAGCAGTCGCTGTTATGGTATCTGGAGGCAAACACAGGTCATGCATTGTTATGAACTGTTATAACATAGATCATGCCTCCTCCAGTGAAATCCATATGTTTTTGTTTAGTGGCTTAGTTACAAGTTATATTCTATTATGCTTCATTAATCATAGCTGTTGTAAGTTCATGTTGATATTTTTACTTCCATAAATGTATCTTAATTATTCTGGAGGAAGTCTATGACTGACGTCTGACTGTAATTTAAATATTATTTAAATAGCTTGGAAGGTTTATATTTGCCACATTTTTTTTTGATAATGGATATTTCCTGTCAGCATTACATTGCCAAGTGCTGTCTTAGCTCTCTCAACAGTGCACTTCACTCAGAATATCACAGAGAATCTGATCAGACAAGAGCTTATAACCCAGGAAGTGCTAGATGCAAGGCTCTTCCAAGGAAGGAAATATAATGATACTTTCAGAGAAGCCTTTATGAATAGTTCAGGTTTTCTGACCTTGTCATTTCTGATAAGAAATCACTTCTACGTTTTTGAGTTATTTCATGTGGGTTGTTCAATATTTGGGCAAAGCTATGTGTCATTCAGCAATGGATTGGGCATCTGAGTTATTATAAAGTAGCACAGTGATCCACCTAGAACATGGTGTGAGCTTTAGAATCACACAGTCTACGGAATATGCAGTTCTGACTTTGGTACACACTGACTTGTAGAAAGTCGAAACTATTGTTTAACATAGTACCTAGAGCTACTATGATGTTATCTTTTTATGATTTGAACATTTACTTTGTAATCATAACGTATGCTATTTCATCAAGTCCCATGACACTTGCAGATATTAAAGGCAAGGTCATTACTGCTGTACTAGTTACATATTTTATAGACCATCTTAGAGAAGTTTGTCACTTTTATTGAAATAATCATGTTATCCATCTGGGTAATTGACTATCCATAGCTCATGTTACACTTTTACATCACTTTTACATCTGAACAGCCCCAGTAAAGAGCCACAGGGCACCATTTGAAACCTGCATTGCAGAAAATCTTTCTCAGCTTGCTGTGTTCTATTGCTTAAACAATGCTTAGTTTGACATTCAAAATAAGCAGCATCCACTGTTAACTCATTCACTAAGTTCTGTTGTTAACTCTTCAAATAAAGCTTGGTTTAAAAAGAAGGATCTCCCTTAAACAAAACACACATTTTCATATGTAATAGAACTGGATATTGTATGCCATTTTGGGCCGCACAATTTTCTTCTCGCTGTTATTGCTGTAAGACCATCTTGAAATCACCTTCAGCAAGGCATTTCCAACAGCTGGTTTATTGGTTTGTGGTAAAATTTCACTTGTGGATCTCTTCTGTGTTTTCACATTAGGTGGATGGGTTTACTCATTTTGTGGCAGGAGATGTTTTCCTGATCTAGCTGAGTTGGGAAATGCACCAAAGAATTGTAGTATAGTTATTTTATTGACCACAGAGCTCATTAGACACTTTTCTGTTTTTTTCTGTGCTGCTGTAAATATTTTGCCAACTCGTTTAGGTTAGCAGTTCCCTGCAGGGTAGCAAACACCAAGGAAGCATTTTTTTTTTCCTGTAGAACAGACCATAAAACTGTACCCTGTAAAGCAATATAGAGCAAAAACCTTGTGTGACAACAAGTTTAGAGTAGCTGCTTGGGCCATGAGTCGCAATACCTACAGATTTGGTTGAATTCAGTATTGTCTAAATATTAAAGTTAGTAGAATTTAGTAGTGTTAAGTATAATCTGCCACAATAAAACATCCATAATAGCCTGCACCAACAAACTACCCTTTAATACACTTCTAACCCCATTACACAACCCCCCCCAGCTCACCACTCAAAGGACTAGACAGTAAGTGTATGCAATTTCCTAACTTCTCTGTAGCCATCTTGGTGAATACGGGTATCATAAGACAATGTAGCAATTGTCCCATGTTTACTGACAACCACTTAATTGTTAAAGAAGCAGACACAGTATGAGAGAGGTGTACTCACACAATAACACTGCAGACTAAACCCTCACATACAATACCCTACACACAACACCCACCTCACATAGCAGACAACATAGACTAACATATGTTGAAGCACTTAAAATCAATTTTCCTAAACAACAAAAATTGCCTAGACTGCCCATTGTCAAAGCTATGCTTTAGCAAGCCCAAAGGCACTCAGAATAAACAACACCCAACATCACACACACTGTGATGATCAGTGGAGCCTTAGACACTAAGTCCCTAAGGTAAGCAAACACACTTCCTAGGACACTGGTCACAGGGGACTCCATTGTAAGATATACTGATGCCCCTCTAATCAGACTGAACAAAGAGAAAATAAATGTTAGTTGCTTACATAGAAGCAGGATCCCCCAAATCACACATGTACTCAAGTCATTACATTATAGCTACCAGTATGATTCCATCATAGTCCATGTAGATGTAAATGACCTGAGATATACTTCTCTGGATTATATAAAGAGAAACATTATGGGCCTTTTGACTATGTGCCTCAGGCTGGTATGATTCTAGCAGTGAGCAGCATATTACCATCATCGAGGATGATGTCACAATATGAGTATAAAAAATGATTGACTTCAACAACTTTCCATCTTCATAGGTTCATAGGTTCATAGGTTGGTACTAGGCTATCAGCCCTAGGGCCTATACAAGCCTAGCCATAACAATTCCCTGGCTATTTCTTCCCACATTATTTACTTTCCTGGACCCCTGTCTAGCAGGGTGACTGACGTGATCCCTGGGGTGAATTTCCCTTCTCCCATCCAATCGTCAAGGTTCCTCTTGAAGAGGTCCAAAGAGGCACTCTGCTTGACATGTATGGGCAATCTATTCCAGTGTCTGGGGAGTCTCTGGGTCAGGAACCTATCCCTCCAGCATGTTTTGTTTATTGTGATGACAAGGTTTAGATCCCTGGAGCGTGTAGCTCTGAGGGATTGGGATTTCTTTAAGTGTAGCATGTCCAACAGCTCTGGGTTTGACATGGCCTTGTATGTTAAGCAGAGATCGCCTCTGAGTAGACGATATGCGACAGAGTATAGCTGGAGTTTTTTAAGGCGGTCAGCATAGGGCATCTGCTTTAGGCCTGTGATTCTTTTAGTGAGGTATTTCTGAGGCCTTTCCAGTTGTTGCAGATGTCTTGAGAGGTACATACCAAATGGGGCATTGTATTCTATAATGGGTCTAATGAGGGATGAGTACAGTGGAACAATGACCTTCTTTTTTCTGGATGAAAAGCCCTTCATGATGAGGTGTGCCACATAGAAGGATTTCCTGACTGTTGTGGCGATGTGGTTATCGAAGGTGAGACCACTGTCCACCTGTGTCCCTAAGTCTCTTATCACACTTTCTGTGTTTAGTGTACTGCCACCTATATGGTAATTCATGGATACATGTTTTTTCCCAAAGGGGATAACAATACATTTCTTGGCATTGAGCTTGAGCCCATGGCTCTGGCACCAAGCATCTGTTTCTGTAAGGCCCTTTTGTAGAGTATCCACATCATTTGGGGATTCAATAATGGCCCGGAGTTTGCAGTCATCTGCAAACTTTGTTAGCCAGAGTCCCTTAGTGTTGACCTGTACTTCAGAGAAGTAGATGCCAAACAAGAGCGGCCCCAGGACTGAACCCTGAGGTACTCCACTTGTCACTTGTCTGGAGCTGGATTTGGAGTCGGCTACTTTTACAGTGTGGGTTCTATCAGTAAGCCATTTAGTAACCCATTGGGTGACATAGGGATTAATGCCCAACTTAGTAAGTTTATCTATGATTCCAGAGTGGGGGGTGGTGTCAAAGGCCTTAGCAAGGTCTAGATAGGCTGTGTGGACCACCTTACCCTTGTCCATGGCTCTGGAGACTGATTCAAAGAAGTCAATCAGGTTCAGGAGACAAGATCAGCCCTTCACAAACCCAAACTGGGTGGGGTCCAGTGTTTGAAGGTTGCCAATGTCTTTGTTTATAAGTTCCATGATAATACGCTCCATGGCCTTGCAGATAAGGCTTGTCAAACTGATGGGATGGTAGTTTTCGGGATCCAAGGTGGATCCCCCCTTGTGGATTGGGATAACTGTAGCTCTGCGCCACTCAGTGGGCACGAAACCTGAGCTGAGGCTATGATTAAACATGACACTTAGGTGAGGTGCCAGTTCATATTGTAGTTCATGTAGTACACAGCCCAGGATGCCATCTGGTCCCATGGATGCTGTATTCTTGGCTTTAGAGAGTGCGTTTTGTACCTGTGTGGCCGTTATTACTGGAATTTGGCAATCTTCCGGTATTGAGATGGGCCATTTAGGGGGTGAGAGGGGGGTGAAGTTGGCACTGAATCGATCTGCCAGGATATTGGCAATATCCTTCAGATCAGTATATTTAATGCCATTCTGTTTTAGCTCAGAGCAGATCTGAGCATTGCCATTTAGATTCTTGACATAGTTATAGAATGCTTTGTGGTTGTCTTTGGAATCTTTAGCAATTTTATTTTTGTAACTAGCTTTGGAGTATTTTATGAGGCATCTCAGTTTATTACTGAGGCTAGTAAGGGAGTTTTTTGCATCCTGGGATTTTCCTCTTTTCTGCAAAAGTTTCTTCCTTTTGTTGTAAAGTTTGTTTATGGCAGGGGACCACCAAATTGGCTTCCTTTTTTTGGATGAGAGCATTTTGGTTCTATTTGGGATGGCACGATTCATGCATGAGTGGATGTGCCTTAGTGTAGGCTTCAGCAGTTGAACTTTCAGTTCCCGTCTGCATGGGTGTCATGAAGTTTGTCACTTCTGACTTGAGTAGCATAAAGTTGGCTATGGAGAAGTTTTTTATGGTGGTTTCTTTACTGGGGGGTGGGATGTGGATGTTAAGGGTGATTAGCTTATGGTCAGACCTGACTAACGAGGGGTGACCATAGGTATGGAGCATTGATTTCCCATGTTGGTAATGACCAGGTCTAGGATATTGGAGCCCCTGGTGGGACTATGGATTAGTTGATCCAGGGCGTTGGAATTTATGAATTCCAAGAACCGTTGCCCAAAGGTGTTGGGACATGAGTAGTTTTCCCTGTTAATGGCAGGGTAGTTAAAATCACCCAGTATTAGGGTGTTTGGTTCTATCTGTTACTATTCTAAGGGGATCCAATATTTCTCAGCTTGGGAGGACATAGTTAACAGACCATGTTTCTTTGCTAAACATGGTCTGCACCTTTCAGCTTTAGGGTTTCAAATACAGGCAAAAACGTTATCACCTCCTTAGTGCATATTTAGGCAATGTGAAATTGGCAAACTGACCAACATAACAAACTTAACTAAACTGAACCTCAAGATGCTAATGCACAATGCCAGTAGCCTAAATAAAAAAATGACACCACCTCCAAGCCCTCCTCACACTTGAGAATAAAGACATATGTGCAGTTACTGAGACATGATTTAAAGTGACAGAGAGTACCCTGGCACACAAGATTTCACTGCCTTCCACACTTTTAGTCCAGTAGCTGCACAGACAAGGGTTAAGGTGGAAGTGTCGCAATATACATCAATAATAAGTATTTCTCTAGGGTGGTTAAACAGGATGACATGCTCAGGTTTTTCCACATGCAGATAACCATAGATAAAATCTCGTATCATATCCTAGCCAGTTATAGGTCACTTTCCATGTCAAATTAAACACTGCTAACACGAAAAACCTTTGTAAAGAAGAAACGAGCCAGCTTCAGGAACACAACAATTTGTACAATTGCTTGATTGGCTAATTGTTTACAACAATAATATATAAAGCATGTCTTTTTGTCCTAGAGTTTGTGTAAAGAAGTTGGAGTATTTACTCTTACGAAAGTGCTCACAGTAAACAGCAATAAATAGTGGTTTGCGTTCCTGAAGCCGGCTCGTTTCTTCTTCACTCTCCATGTCCCCAAGAAGCTCACAATGCATACTTGGACCAAGCAGAGATACTTATAATCCATTCTAACACTCTACACATTGGAGGCTTTAATTACCCCTGTATGGGCTGGGAATCCTACACAGCCTCAAGTCTACAGCCACAGAGATTCCTGGACTTTGTAAATACAAATATCCTTGACTAAAGGCTCCAACATACTGGACCTTGTGCTCACAAAAATAGGATGATACTGCACCCTGCACTATCTCATCCTCTCTGGTAAGGTTTGACCATACAGCTGTCTCCTTCAAAATCAACTATGTAATCCCATTAAAACCAGTAACAGTTAGGAACTATTTTAAGGCAAATTACTGGTTATTAAATTTTTTTTTTTTCAAAATTCAATGCCTTTCCAAACCTTGAGAGTACAGCAGCCTATGCTGAATTGCTATCAGAAACTCTGTATAACCATGTCAGTGGCTGCACAGAGGCTGCTGTACCTATCAGAAGTAAGCCCAGGACCAGCTCCAGAAACAAGCCACTCTGGTAACATCCCATATTAAACAGGATATGCAACAAAAGGAAAAAAAATATATGGCAAAAAATCAAGAAGGGTGATTCCTATAAAGATAAAAACTTTTTCATCAAATAAAACAGGCAACTAGGAGGTCTAATGATGTCAAACAAAGCCAACTTTGATGATAAGTCTACCAGGTGAAAGATAACCTAGGGCCTTCTTCAGCTATGTCAGAAACCACAAGGGAAGCGCACAGCAGTATGCTAAACTGGTGGTTAATGATGCCACCTTCACTGAGCCTGGTGATATAATGAACCTGTTAGTGGACAAATTCAGTTCCAAATTTACCACCTCTCACCCCAACCGTCCCCCCAAAAATACCCTCAGACATAACCCCTCCAACTATAACTATGGGGCATGTACTAGTAGTGCTTACTAAAGCCAAGAACATGGCCACAGTGGACCCTGATAACATCCCAGGATGCCTCCTGATCAGTCTAAAATATGACTTATCAAGACCCCCTGGAGTCATTATTTAACTACAGTCATAAAACAGGCGTTATGCCACATGAATCAAAGACTGCAACTTTTATCTCCCTTCATAAGGGAGGAACCTCAACAGATCCTGAAAACAAACGACCCAGTAGTCTAACTTGTCTTATTTTCAAAGACATGGAAAGAATTATCATGGAAATTATAACCAAGGACATCAGAGAACTCGAAAAACTGGATCCATCCCAGTTTAGCTTTGACAAAGGAATTTCATGCTTAATGAATCTGGTGGACTTCTTTGTAAAGGTCATCAAGGCAATGGATGATGGGAAAACAGTGCATACTGCCTACATAGATCTAGCTAAAGCATTTGACACAGTACCCTACTTGGGCATTGTTAGCAAACTTACAGAACTAGGTATAAGCTCCTTTATAATATGCTGGATACTGATAGTTCCCAGGAGGTTAGAACAGGTGAGGTCACCTCCACAAAGATGCTGCTCACCAGTGCAATATCCCAAGGCTCTGTGCTAGACCCAGTCCTCTTTGGCATCTACTCCTCAGATGTTAAAGCCAAAGTCAAAGGCCTTTGGCTAACCAAGTATGCAGATGATTGCAAACTGGGAGCAGTCATTGAATCCCCCCAAGACAAAAACACTCCTCAGGAAGGTCTAAGACAGATAAATGTTGGTGCCAAATCATGGCTTAAAACTTAATACCAAGAAATGCATTATAGTACCTTTTGAAAAGTCAGCAGCCACCCTGGGTAACTAAATCAGCAATAAAACACCCTTAAAAGCTGATTCACTAGTCAGGGATCTGGGAACCCATGTAGATAGTAACCCAGCCTTCCACTGACAATTGTCCAAGAAAGTACAAAAATCCTATTATGTTTCTCAACTTATAAGCAAGGGCAGGACATCTAGATCCAGAGAGATCATCATACTAGTGTACTCAGCCTTCATCAGACCCATCGTACAGTATAATGCTCCCTTAGGTATGTACTTGACCAGACACATACAGCAAATGGAATATCCACAAAGTTTCATTACAAAAAGAACACAGGGAGTGAACATAGTGTGCTTCGTTAATTGCCTCAAAGCCCTGTCTCTTTAATCAGTATCATATAGACTTTTGACAGGTGATCTTTGCCTGGCATGCAAGGCATTCCTGGATCCTGTTTTGATGAACCTTTTGCTCATCTGCAAAACAAACAGAACTAAAGCATTTTATTTATTTAACATCTGTTTACTGAGAAAGTCTGATTTGGAAAGAGACAATTTTCAGCAGAGGCACATGGACAAATGCTCCAGATTCATGTCCTTGGAATGTGGATGGAAACCAGATCACCCAGAGGAAACCCACAGGGACACAGGGAGACCATACAGACTCCGAACAGAAGGCACCCAAGTTGAGAATCAAACTAGAGAACCTCTTGCTGTGCGGCAACAATGCAAACCGCTGTATCATTGCATCATCCATGTAAAAGACCTAACTTTTACTTGTGACATAAATGGGGCATATATGTTTCGCAGAGAATTCCCATTCTCTGGAACAAGCTTCTCACCCATGTGAAGCAGAGTTCCTACCGATCCCTTTTTAAACATAATTTAGACCTAAGGATGGGTAAACAGAATTCACCCGTGGTCCGATGGATGCTTACTTTTCAGATGGACAGAAGCAGTCAATAACCTCCCCCCCCCCCCAATGAATCAAAGATACAAGTTAAATGTGGGTTGCACAGCAAGGCTTATAAATGCCCTAGTGGCCATCAGCCTACTATACACCTATGAAGCTACAAACTGTGAACTTTTAGAAAACTGTTAGAACAACTTCTATGGCCTATTTCTCTGCTGAATTGTAAATAACTAACATGTACATAAGCTACTATGTGTATAACCTCAAAGTATGTAACTGAACCTCCCCACTATTTGATTACAAGTATCTTCCATGCAAAAATTACTGTATGCACAGACATCAGGATTGGATCTATCCATAACTTTATATTTCTGCTAGTAACACATCATATATATTGACACTGTGCATCCTGGGTTTTGGTTAAAAAGAATCATGTTAGACCAGTCTACTTCCCTGGTTATCAGATGAGACAAATAATATGCAGAAATGTCAGAAAGACGGCTGAGTACAATGCAGTTGCACGATGAGTGATGTGTATATAAAGCGTTTTATCATATCTCATGGTGTAGGTGTTGATTGCTGGTTTACATGCATATCAGTGTTGTTTTTCGTGATTGCATCTTCACAATAACAATGCACTCTGCTTGTCTTTTATCTTTGATGATGATTTGGGACTGATCATAAAGAAGCACCCCATCCATGTAGTCACTTTTGATGCCATACACATGGCTGAATGTGAAGGCCATGCACAAAGCCACACTGGTATGTCCTCTGGTGGCTCAGGTTCCATTATTCAGTGGTACATGAACTTGACTTTCAGGTAGCATAGTGGGATAAAGTGCTAAAGAAATGTTTGTGGACAAACATCATTTGAAATCAGAGCTTATTTTTTTTTAATTTACAGCCTTGTAACTTTGTGACCAAGCACTTCCCTCTCCAACTGGGGAGAATATGACTCATGCATACCCTGCCACATTGTGAGACAATATTACTCAATGGCTAGGTTTTCTTCTGTCTAAAGGGCATTCCACTTCACTCAGATGCTATAATAAGACATGCTGCATTAAAGATCATACTAACTACAATGTAAGTCAGATCAGAATGGTTAGCAGACATTTCTATAACAGTAGATGACATTTTCTTGTGGATAAGGCAAAAGCATTTGCAAAAAAAAAATCATTCTTATTTAAGCAACATCTCCCTCAGGAAAATGTTGTCAGTAATAAAATTCACATCCCTTTATTTTTTTTTTGTCAAAATGAACTCCCACCTATATAGTAAGATGCATGCAATAATTTCTATGTAGTCATTTCTACAGTGACACATAATGTAATTCTTAAGTAACACAAAACAGACCCATTTATGTACAGCGTAGGTACATATGCAATGTATTACAAACCTGTCCCTGCTGCCACATGTCAGTGCACCAAAATAAAAGGTTATAGAGTTCAAATTACATACTGCTGTTACTTTTAATATAAGTATTTTTAATAATGTCGTTGGATAAAAACAATAAACCGTGGCAGAGATGTGGGAAAAATATGTTATTCACCATCTCCACTGAGTATTGAAATGCACAGTGTCACTGTCGCTGAGCATGAGTAGAGCTCTTTTTTATTGTCTGTTCTTTGCAGAGATGCCCTGTTTGACTGCATGACTACAACTCCTTCTGTACATATCTAGTATGCATTACATTTATTTTTTTCTGGCCCTTTAACAGGCATACTTTGTATGTCATTTTTTTCAATATAAATTCTGTGTGGATCTGCTACTGCAGTAATCCATTTTATTTGTAATTAATTTATGTAACTCACTGCATTATTGTGGACCTAGTATTCATATAATTCAGTTATTTTCATTGTAGTGCTAAGCAACTAGTTTTGAAAGGAGTGCACTTGTAGATAATAATTACCTAGAATTGTTATATTTCCTGTTGCAGTGCTTTCCACCTTCTCCACACTACATAACTAAAACATATGGCTCCCTACTGAAATGCTGAGTCCAAAAAAAAAATTAATTAAATAAAAAAAAAATATATATATATATATATGTATATGTGTGTGTTTGTGTGTGTGTGTGTGTGTGTGTGTGTGTGTGTGTGTGTGTGTGTGTGTGTATGTATATATATCTATATATATATATATATATATATATATATATATATATATATATATATATATGAAGATCAAATATTGAACATCGCTTTCGCTTTTCTCCTTTAAACTTGTCTTCTGCCGTGGGGGAGGGGGGCAAGCCCTACTGTACCTCCAATGTGGGGGAAAGCCCCTCACAGCTCCTAAATTTTATATACAATTTCAAGATTGCCATACCTTTGACCAAAGGGAATATTTGGAGAAATGCTAATCTTGGACTTACGTCTGGATTTGTGGTCATTAAGCTTCCACATTCTGGTATTGTGAGTGTTGACTATTAAAATAATTACCATAACATATACTTTGTCAATTGCTTATATTCCTTGACTGATTGTCCTTCATGTTCTATATGCCTAATGGTTTATTTTTCTTTTTATTCTTTATCTCTTTCTCTTTCGTTTTCTCTCTCTCTCTCACTTTCCTTCCTGTGCTTAATTTTTTCACCCTTTCCCTGAGATGGCAGCTAGAACTAACTTGTAATACAATTGTAGTGGCCCATATATCATTCTGCATTGCCCCATATAAAATGTTACCTGTGCAGTAGTCATAGTTACTGCTAAGGCATTCTTTTTGATGTGTATACTTCATGCTATGCAGTGTATACTGACATGCATTGTCTTCTTAGTGCAGGTTTGGGTTTACATGATGCCATTGTAGATGTTCGTCAGTTTCACCCACAATGTATAATGCAAATTAATCCTTGATATTTCACCTAACAATATGAAGTTTATAAATTATCTTCGTTTTGTCAGTTTAATATATCTTTTAAAAGAAACCTCTGTCTTAGATGTGTCAGCTTTTCAACATTTAAACATGATTATTATGCCTTGAAACCATTCAGCTAAGGCTGACTGTAGTCCATGTCTCTCCTGCTACCAGTATTTGCAAAGGTTTTATAATGTAGTGTTATTCTGCTTGGGTTACAGATATTTTTTTATGAAGAATTAGAAACCATTTATGTTCCTGACCTATATGGACATCAAATAGTGGCTTATCTGCTTGTGGCAACTTTTTTGTGGTCTTAATGTTGTTTAAAATGTGTTCATCATTTCTTTTACTTTGTGTAATGTAGAAATGTTATCTGTTTGCTGAAAACAGAAGTTTGTTATTCAGGCTATTCCATCTATCAAAGAATAAATGGCCTTGGCATTACCAAACTAAACATCTCCATATGTAGCCCACATGCTTGCCCTGTGTGAAGTTCCTTTTGTACATGGCAGTGAACTGTGGGTGTGCTGGGGAAGTGTGTTTACTCTGTATAGTGATAATATTCTTTTTGTGTCAGTGTATTGGCCCCCATTGTTTTGTAGCCGAAGGGCAGGTAAGTATAACTTCAGTGCACAGCTGGACTAGCTATTGATATATCCACCTGGTGTTAACATAAAAGAAAGTGTCCCCATTATTTCTGTGAATAGACAAGTCACTGCCAAGCTGCAAGATGAATCTGTGATTTGTATTGACTAAGGTGAAAAGAAACTCAAATTGAAAGATCCAAATGAAACATCATATGAAGCATATTTCACTCAGGTGGGTGCTTAGCTATGCTTCTGTTGAATTCTACTGTTCATGACTTCCAAATGAAAAGAATTGCAGATTTTGTTTTGTCTGGGATTTCATCTTCAGAATGCACCCCTGTCAGTCTGCCATTTCTGAATAACTAGTGCCCAACATGTCTCACTCTCTTTCATTAATGCAAACAGAATACCTCATAAAAAATCTGATCATTGATTTTAAGGACACAATGGAACATGTTGGTAGTATTATTCTGTGTTAAATTGATGTTATTTCAAAATAATAATATAAAACAAATCCAGAAAAAATATTTAGCCTTAAGTGTGTGAGGAAACTCTTTTAAAATGTAAAAAGTAACACACTTGAAAATTCAAATCTCTGTATTCTTAGAAATGTGGGGATTTCTTTCAGTTTATATTAGCAATCGGCAACAACTCACAAAGTTTTTAGAAAGAAACACAATAGTTGCTCTAGTTTTTTGGACAAACATCTGTGTTACACTTGCATTACTTTTTTAAAGATGTATTTACTTAGTAAGGTCCAGCTGTGATTTAGCATATCATTTACAGTGGGATCTTACTTTTACCTATATTTTTTCACAGTTGGAATGCCTAAACCACAGAGAGTAGATGCTCAAAGGTCTCACAGTATGGCAGAAGCAGCGTTGTTGTTGGAAGGTTTTAAGGGATTATACTGCAGATAGCAGTTGTTTCTTTTTACTTTTTTCTCAGGATACTGCTGATATTTTTGAAACTGTTTATATTACATGCTGTAAACTATCAGGAAAAAGAGATACTTTTTAAACTCAGCATCTAACAATGAACTGAATGGATTACTGCTGCAATAGAAACTAGCAGGGTTTACATACAATTGTTTTGTCTTTAACAATATTTCATTAAACATTTGACATAATACTGACTGAAACTCATTTTTTATTCTTCGTATCACCCATCAACCCTTCTGTGATTGATCTTCCCATTTGCTTCTATGCGAGGAGAAAGCTGATTATAGGTAACCACTATCCAGGTTCTCTTCAGGACTTTTTTAATGGCCCTAAACCCTTCCCTATTAACTGAAGTACATGTTCAGAGATGTCAGTGCCTGCTATGCCTTCCTTGGTTTAAGTGTACATTTCTGCACCTGTGCACTGTCAACAATGCGGTATGGATGTGACTTAGCAGAGACAAACACATGGCTGCGGTGCATAAACTGCATGACATACAACTCTGCCTCAAGTAACTGTAAGTATTTCACTGGGCTGGGACACCTCCCTTCCTCCGGGATGGGAGACCTGGCATTACCATTCATTCTCACCCTCCAGCATATTCCAGCCTATGCTACTAATTAGTCCCATTCAGTCTGGGTCATAATCAACGGTTTCTCCTTCCACATCATGAAGCCAACTGTCTTTTAATTGGAAGACTGTCATATTAACAATCTGCAGTTAGAATTAGTATGACTGATATCAGTGGTCAAACAGTACTGTAGACAAATCACTTTGCACAGTTAATGAAATGCTACACTGGAGTTGAATATCAATAAGAAAAGACAGGTAGCAACTGCAATAGCACATGATTACTCTTTCGCTGCTGTTCTAACAACAAAATGTTGTTTCACAACCTTCCTCTGTACAGTCCATGAGATTTAGTTACACCTTTGAATGCTACTGTAACTGAAACCTAAAAGTTAACCAATGTGACTGAAAGCTTTATGCACATGAACATTAATTACTGAAATATCTTTGGATTACCTCCATATTACCCAACAAAATATAATAGAATGGGGCCAGAAAACGTTGTCTTGCATCTGATATGCTAGGGTTGAGAAATAATCTGTATGTCTGAAGGCTTACAGTGGGATGGGAGCATGAGGCTGGAGTAAAACATGTAACCTCGAGAAAGTAAGCGAATTAACAGTTTACTATGACTTACCCGAATGGCAGTCAATCAATTGTCTGATGGTCGAAATCACGGTTTGCAAGAGGCACTTAAGTGACCCCCAGTACGTCGAGGACGTATGGTCAAATCACATGGTGCACTCAACCATTTGATAATCGATGTACCCACACTGTGAATGGAGGCCGTGCTGCAGTGAGGAACAGGGAATTAGCCCATTTCCTCAATGTAGTGCGATCATGGAGTTGCTATATCTAATATACAGGGGGTGTGGGGGGCGGAGGTACAGGGGGGTGAAGGCCCCCTGCAAAATAATAAAATTAACGTACTGTTGAGTGTAGAGTTCAACCGTACGTTAATGTGCATAGCAGGAGGTGACTGACGTCACCTTCTGCTATGTCGAATACATCAAGCGATGTATTCATTTTTGTTTTAATGTACTATTCGGGATTTCAAATTCAATATTTAGGGTTGATGTTATACATGTTTGACCCAAGTTGATTCGAAATTTCCATAGTAAACCGAATTAAAACTCTGCCAGCAGTATGTGCTGTGAAACCACAAAGGTATACATAACCTGACATGCTGCAATTCAGCCTTCTCTTCCTGAAGTAAAAATACATAGCCAAATTAACATACGCTGGACTAAGATGTCAAAGTTTCTTGGGACTGCACAAGTATTGAAAATAAAATTAAAATATGCAAGACTACTGGAAAGTTATTGAGGTAGTGATGAAACTGATGAGGTGTACATTTTTGTCAAGTTTTAAAAACAGTAAGCTCAAGAGTGCATCTTATCAAGTCTATAAACAGCAATGTGAAATGGTGTCTATTATAAATATAAAAACTAAACATGTTAAGCCCACAACAGAAAAAAATCTGGGCTTTTATTTGTCTCTTTATTCAAGTGCAGTGACCTCAGCAGTTAGCATAGAGGGTTAAGGCTCTGAGCTGTTAATAAGCTGCTTCTTGTAGTCTAGGGTTGAATTCCCTTAGCAACCAGTACTACTATGTGATTCTCAGCAGGGCACTTAAAGTCAGAGGGAACTGGGCTAGGACCTTCACTGGTCTACTGGACTCATGCCTAGTAACTTTTTGGGGTCTATATTACATCAACAAACATTTAAATGTTCGAATCTCTAAAGGTCGACCTTCAGAGATCGAGCATTCAAATGTTCAAAAATGTCATAAAAACCAAAATAAAGAAAACAAAAATTAAGAACAGGGTTTTAGCAGGGGGAAAGCCCCCCTCACCCCCACACCCCCCGCTACTTAAATATACCAACACCGAGATCACACATCAGTGCACTACAGTGTGGAAACAGAAAATTTCCCCTTCACTACACTGTAGTGTGATCTTGGAGCTGGTATATTTAAGTAGGGGGTGGGGGGCACAGGGAGGCTTGTCTCCCTGCCTACACCCTTTGGTGTATGTATTTATTACTTAGTTTTTTTTTTTTTGTTTTTTTTTTTTAAAGATTTTCGAACACGTAAATGTTTGATCTATAACAGTCAACCTTTACAGATTCGAACGTTTACGTGTTTGTTGATCTAACTCTCTGACCTCACTATGTGATCATATGGCACTCTTGCTGTGTGCATGTTATTCAGATCGTATTGATCAAATAACATGCATATCAATGGAAAAGTAATTTAGAAGAGCTCTGGCAATGGTGAGAGACAGAGTACAAATGTAAAAGAATGACACCTTTTCCCTGGTACTGTGTGATATCTGAGATTGTATATTTAATTTATCATGAATGTTATAGACACACTTTCTCATATATTAGTGCAGGGGGGGTTTGTTCCCTTGCAAAAAAACAATTAGTTAAATATTTTGTTGGAAAACTCCTGCTATGATTCAGCCAAGGACGTATCAATCAATCAGTGTTTTTTGTTATGGTGAAAGTGATACCCCTAATAAAGAATTACATTTTCTAAGTTCATAGGTAAGTAGTAGTCTCACTGCACTGTGGGCCATTTTAAGTCCAGCTATTTTCCCTTTTTTTGCTGAAAATAACCTTTTCCATTTGGTTATATATCGGCCTTACCCATCTCATGGTAGATAACTATATATTTCCCCTAATGGGAATAAATGGGATTGTAAAATAAAACAAAATGTAAAGTAAATAGGCACCACAACACTCGATACGTAAACAGCAGGAAGTTTATTATTGCTTGCTAGTACTAGACTTTCACCAATACAGGCTTCTTCAGACAAAAAGTCAGCTGATTTATAACACATAACTTAAATACAAAAAGGAAAAGGGTGTGTAATTCACCTTTAAAGAGGTAACACACAAAAAAAAAAATACATAGATCAATACTTTACATATACTGAGAACACTAAAAAATACAAATATCTGCATGTAACTAAAAACCATCGGGGTAATTCAATAAACCCTAGACGGAGTGATTCTCCAGGTAGGAATAGTGTTGCAGCCTGAACACAGAATATGGCTGCCGAGCAATCCAGGAAACAGGGCTGGGGGCATGCACGAACATGCGGACACCGTGCAAACATGGAGGTGTCTGTGGAATTCAAATCACCTCATCTGCTGGTGAAAACCATGCAAATGAGGTGATTTCCTGATCCAGCAAGCAGAAAGGTATCTGTGTAGGTGCCGTGTCTGCAGGAAAAATCTACGTGGTTACAAACCATGTACCAGAATATAAAATTAAACAGCGGCTGTAACAGCACAAATTAAAGGTTGCATATGTGACAGTAGCCATGCAAATGGCCAAATCTATGGCCATTGAGACAAAAAAGTAATGCAATATATGAAAGATGCATTATAGTGGCCAGCATGCGAAGTCATACAATGGCAGGTTATAGTGGTAGCTAAGGAGATAGGCCCTGATATAGTGCTGTATCCAGGGCATACACAATTAGGTGTATGTAAATGAACCAGGGTTACTGAATCAAAAAAAGAACCACACTGTCCATAGGTACTAACTGTAGTAGGGCTAGAACTGTGTTAGTGTAGGCAGAACAGATAGGTACAATCAAAAGGGGGAGGGTGTCATGGCATACGTAAGTGGATTGGAGCTTAGTGGTGCCTGTTTGTACTCAGCTAAGCACAGCTAAGCAGGGGTGTATGTCTGAGGTTGTTAAGCTATGCTTAGCCCTGCAGCACATGTTTTAGCTAGTTGAAGAAAAGCTAAGTGTGCCTGTGTACAGGGGAGGCTCTAAACTGCTGAGCAATGTTTACAATAGTGCCACGGATTTGCGTAGCAAGCTACAGTGCTTAGCAGTGGAAAAAACTGAAGAAAAAAAAAACAAAAATAAAAGGAAATAGCTTGGGAAAGCCAGTCAAGTATAAATGACTGATCAACCCTGTTCCACTGACACTGGCCCATTTAAACCCCTCAGTAATATAGCTGGCAGGTGGAATGTATCATAGTCAGCCAAGCACACAGGCTGCATCTGCAGCACACCAGTATAAAGTATGCATACACCCTTCAATCTGCTTTTTCCCACATACTGCGCACTATTGGAGTACACGCTTGGGAATTTTAACTGACAAATTGATAAGGCCGGCTGCTGTTCTGCTGCATTTGTATGTGCTACAGGCTGAGGTCAGAGACGATGATGATGTTGACAATAGGCCCAGACTGAGGAGGAGAAGAGTGTTCAGGCCCAGGGTAACCTTTCAGGGGCTACATCAGCTGGAGATAGTAGGGTGCTACAGGATGGACAGGGACATACTACAGGAACTTACCAAGCTCTGCTGCCCTCACCTCAGAGCCAACAGAGAGGAACCCATCCCATTGGAAACAAAGGTATGTGTAGCCTTAAGAATACTAGCTACAGATACTTTCCAAAGACATACTGGGGACATCATGGGGGTCTCACAGCCATCTGCACCCAGGGTACTCCACCAGTTCCTGGATGTCATGCTAACCATGCCAGTGAGCACATTTATTTTCCCAACACCCCTGAGGAGTGGACCAGCAATATGCATCTCATCCATCATGCAGCGCACTACCCAGAGGTACTGGGCACCATAGACTGCACTCATGTGCACATCAAAGTACAACCTGGTGAGGAGGGTAGAGTCTACGTCAACTGCAAGTGGTATCACTCCATCATCTGCCAGGACATGTGCAATACCCAGGGCATTATCATCAATGTGTGTGCTGGCAGCCCTGGCAGTTATCACAACTCCAACATCTGGCATGCATCACAACTGTACCAGGCATTTGCCGGGGGGACATCTCATATGGCCATCTAGTGGGGGATGCTGGTTACTCACTGGAACCGTGGATGATGACACCCATCAGAAATGCACACACACCAACTGGAGAATGCCACAATGAGGCACATGCACAAACTAGGAACATCACAGAGTGTGTGTTTGGGCTGCTCAAGTCACGGTTCTGCTGCCTTGACATATCTGGTGGAGCCCTGGAGTACTCTCCAGCCACATGTGCACACATGTTCAAAGTATCTGCCATGCTACACAATATGATCCTGCGGAAACAGCTGCAGCAGGAATATCAGAGGGAAGGAAGACACAGTCCCTTATCATTGCCAAGGTCCCCACAGGCACAGGGGGACTCGGAGGAGGAGCCCCCTGAGCCTGTCCCTGTAAGAAGATGTAGGCATGCCCAGTACACCCTGGCCTTGACAAAGAGGCAACACATAGCACATACACTGACAACATAGGGACCCAGGGACTGACACCTCACTCTGACTCACATACACACAGTAAAAAGGATGCCAGCCACATTACACTACCTGTAAATTACCACGTATAGGCTGTATACTGAGTGCATCTGACAGAGTCAGCCCTGAAGCACTGTCCTCTCAACTGCTGCAGGCACAAGATAAGTCACCCTTCTTAACAACAAATGAATGGGGTAGTAGACTGTGGTAGCATATGTATGGTATTGCTGCATTTATGCCAGCAAATGGAGTGGGCTACTAGGATAGCAGCAGAAAATGGACAGCTATGTGGTACAACAAGAACTCTCTGCCAAATACTGGATGCCCCAGAATATTCAGTAGACCCAAGACAGCAAAACTCATGGCACTATGTGAGAGACTTACAAACAATGGGGTCATAGGACAGACACATGGATGTCAATGTTGGAGTCCCATACATACCTCTCAACCTCATAAAGCAAGAAATCTGTACAAAGCCTTAAAGGCATGTGGGACAAAGGCCCAAAACAGGGACAATTGTTAAATATTGCTCTTACAAACATAGAAAGTTGATAGATTAATAGGTTTTGCAGTAGCATGAATTCTTTGAAGGGTAAACAATCTGAAACTCAAATGTCTGTCATTACTCTCTAACTTCAAGTCTTTAATGGCTTGCCAATAATTTTCCAGACAACTACAACGTTATGAAAAATGGACCCAAAATGTGAGGCAAACATCTGCACATTCTGCGAAAATCTGTATAGTTGTGAGGTATGTACTCCTCTACCCAACACACACCCATGTTCACATAGAACTGCAGTAACAGTTATGTTTGTAAGGTAATAGCAGCAGACCACACATTCCCAGGGCTGTCCCAATAAACTTGCTAACATGTTCCATTTCCACAATATGCAGGGGTCAATGTGCTATGTATGTGTGTGGTTAATAGTGTCAAGAAGTAGACAGCACTGACTGGTGGCTGTTGTGGCTCACTGGGCTAAGCACATTACTGTGGGAGATAGGTTCCATTGTTTGAGACTGGATGTGTCTACTGTTTTGCATATCAGCTACACCTACGGTAGGAGTTACACAAGCTGTCCAGAAGTCAATGTTTGTTACTGCAGGAAAGCTGGACAATGGAGGGACAGGGGGCCACAGATATGGACAGTACACAGCTCTGAGTAACCTAGATGGTGCCTAGTAGGATAGAAGGTTGTGACAAGTCAGTCTAGTGCCAGGATACAAAGGCTACCTTGTAACTGTGTCAGTACTGACAACAACTCAGTGGGCACCATCCATACCCCACAAATGTCAGGTTTTCTCAGAATGTCCACATGTATGCCTCATATGTCTGTTATGTTTGTCATAACATTGCATTTGTCTGGCAAATTATTGGCAAAACAATTTGATCAAGGACAGATGGTTGAGGTGCAGACTTTATACCCTTGAGAAAATGCAAGCTAATACAAAACCAGTCTACCAACTGTCTACATTTGGAAGACCAATATTAAGATGCTGTCCCCATGTCTGGGCATGTGTCCGACTGTGATATATGGCCCTGTCAAGATGTCTTCCTGTAAGAGTTTGAGAGGTATGGCCAACATGTAGCCTTAGCAGAACAGTGCAACACAAACCATCTGAGAACCAGAGAAGATCTATGGGGCACAATGCTGGCCAACCTGCTAAACAGGTACAGTCAGAGGTGTGCAGTCCATAACCCTGTGTGTAATGTTATGACGTCTACCCCAGTCACACCATAACTACAATTACATAAGAGCAGCAACTGTGGACAAAGCCTGCAACTAAAGCAGAGCAGGACAGAGGGCTAAATATAAGGGGAAAGGAGGAACCACTGGCCAGACAAACGTAGAATGTGCAGACTAGAACACTTTGTGCAGTAGCATGGGTTCCCTGCAGTGTGTGGAGTCAATAGACAAATGTCTACCAGCAGTATCTCACAGTAATCTATACTGGTCTGCCACTGACATACCAGGGCATCACAGTGCTGTGCAAAATGTACCTCATATATTATGTAAAACTCTGCTCAGTCCAATACACTCTGTACCCACCCCAGATATGACTCAGTTAATAAGGATAGCACACAGCTAGGAGATCCCTCAGCCAGTATATCAGTGAGGTGCTGGACTGTTTACACAGGTCCATTGGTTAATTGGCTGTAGCACACAAAATCCTGGGCTGGAGTACAGGTAGGTCTGGCTTGAAGTCCCACTTTTACTATTGATGGTCATACTGGGCATGCTCCTACACTTAGCTACTTTCAGCCCATGTCTGAACCCACATCTGACTATAGAGCCAGGATGTA
Source organism: Protopterus annectens (assembly GCF_019279795.1). Lineage (NCBI taxonomy): Eukaryota > Metazoa > Chordata > Ceratodontiformes > Protopteridae > Protopterus > Protopterus annectens. Next base: position 186,488,816 of record NC_056732.1, on the reverse strand, counting down.
CATATATCCCTTCTGCATACAGACATCTATGTACACTTTAACTGTCTATCCCCACCCCATTACACATGTTTACCCCCATCTATCCGTATGTGGTACATGAAATATTTATCTGCATCTGTTGAGTGTGATATACATACAGATATATAGGTAACATATACAAATATATAATTTATAGAGAGGTAGAGACAGGGGGAGGGAGAGAAAGAGAGAGAGATAGAGAGAGAGAGAGAGAGAGAGAGAGACAGAGACAGAGAGAGACCCTGAAAGGCATAGAGTGATGTACTGCAGCAGACACACGTACACCAATTTTTAACCAGTGGTATGTGCAAATGTTATGGTGAGGTCCATTGTGTAATAGTTGGTAGGGAGGGGTTGTACGCTCACATCAGTCACCATGTGTGTGTGTGTGTGTGTGTGTGTGTGTGTGTGTGTGTGTGTGTGTGTGTGTGTCTTGTGTTTGAGTATTTAAGTGAATTACTGTTTAACTATTTTTGTATCACACTAAACAAGGGTTATTACCTAAAAGCTTTGTGTAAAAAATGTGCTTATTCGGTCTTTCACAGTGTGCTTTTTCTTGTGATTTTGGTTGTTGTGTAGTGGACTGTGTTTAGACATTTCCTTTCTTTTTTGTGACTTTTTTATGTGTGTGCAATGCCAATACATTTTGGGGCCTGTTCCAGCCTATTAACTCCTCATTGCATTAATTTACAGGGCATGTTGATGTCATCCACCTTAGATACACCATTGGACACTCTCCATGCATATAAGCTCTGTGGTGCATGTGATAAGTATGTAGCCCTGTAGTACATACAACTGGAGAGGTAGGGGTTCTAATCTCAGTTCTGCTGACTGGGTGTGAAGCACATTTTCTGTGGCTGTCGCACACGCTCGTGTGTGTGTGTGTGTGTGTGTGTGTGTGTGTGTGTGTGTGTGTGTGTTGGTTATACCATTTTGAAGCCTGTTCCACCCTGTTGACTCCCCTCCCATTGCATTACTTTACACGGCCTGTTGATGTCATCCACCTCAGATACACCATTAGACACTCTCCAGACAGATAAGCTCTATGGTGCATGCAATAAGTATGTAGCACTGTAGTACATTCAACTAAGTAGGTAGGGTTTTAATCTAAATACTGCCAAGTGTGTGTGTGTGTGTGTGTGTGTGTGTGTGTGTGTGTGTGTGTGTGTGTGTGTGTGTGAAGCATATCCACTGGAGCTGTTCTCATCTCAATACTGGCAACTGTGTGAGTGTATGTGTCTGTGTATACATATCCCCTGTAGCAGTGTGGCTGTCTTGCCAGTGTGTGTGTGTGTGTGTGTGTGTGTGTGTGTGTGTGTGTGTGTGTGTGTGTTTGTGTGTGTATGTGTGTGTATATATGTGTAATGGTTATGCCATTTTGTGTGCCTGTGCCACCCTGTTAGCTCCACCATCACTAACCTATTCGGGGCCTACAGATGTCATCCACCTTAGATGCAGAGTTACACATTTTCAAACACAATAACACTGTGGCACAAGCAATATGCATGATGGGCTATACTGTACATAACTAGAAAGATAGGTGTTGTAATTCCAAAACTGGCAACTCTCTCTGCATGGCTGTTGGAATGCATGTCCCCCTGCAGCAGAGTGCATGTGTGACATGGTTATACCATTGAAGTGCCTGTTAACCCCCCCCCCCAAGTGACAATCTTTACAGCACCTGCAGATGTCATCCAGCTGAACAGTAGTGGCAGACACTGCAAAACTGTATAAGCTCTGTGGTTCATGTGCTATGTGTATAGCGCTATCATATGTAAAACTAGGCAGGTAGGGGTTCTGCTATCAATAGGGGCAGTTTATGAGTGGGTGTGTGTGTGTATGTATGTATATCTCCTTGCAACAGTGTGACTGTGTTAGGGCTACAAACATACCTCTCAACCCCTTAGAGAAAGACATCTGGATAAAGCCATACAAATAAGTGGGACAAAGCCCAAATATTAGGATCAATCTTTAAATATTGCTGTGACAAACATAGAAAGTAGATAGCATAACAGGTTGTGCATTTGCATGCATTTTATGAAGGATATGAAGTCTGACAGGAAAATATCTGTCATTATTGTGTAATGTCAGTCTTTAATGATTTCACACTGCTTTGCCAGAAAACCACAATGTTATGACAAACGGAATGAAAATATGTAGTGAACATCAGGACATTCTGCAGAAATCCGTAGAGATGAGAGGTATGGCCACCACCTGTCTCACCCTGCAGGGTGCATTCCATGTTTAGCCAGGTATGACATGTGACAATGACTCAAACAATACAGAGGTCCCCAGAGTGTAGGACAACAAACATTTACTAAAGTTGTCTACTACTTGCATAAAGCAGTTATTTCACATCAGAAGTACCTTAATGTTATAAGAAATAACATAAGCGAAGGTAATGTGGCACAAAGAAGCTGTCATATTGGCAAACCAAGGGAATCCTGTCTGCTGCACTTGACGTGAGCATGGTATGTCCTGCCAACTGTCACAATACTACAAGGCGTGTCCCACAGTCCACATTTGATAAGGTGGCAACCCTACTTTGTGTTGCTTATGTGTATAAAATATGTAGACATGTGTAGGCCCTGTGATTAGCTGCCACCCCCAATGACCCACATGTATCTAGGCATGAATGCTAACTGTCACCACCCACATATGTAGGTACCGCCTAAGGCTGTGGCAACTGTAAGTAGTGTGCTGTCAGTCATTGACCCACACGCTGATGTTAACACACTGCAAAGGGATCATACAGTGGGTATGGAATGGTGTAAGGACCTGGCCTCAAGCAGAATGCAGAAAATAGTACCTTCATACCATATGGAAAGGACATGCACCCACTATTTCCCACATCAACAGCAACCCCATAAACACATAAATTACATTGACAGACCTGGCTACTCAGGTTGATAACACTGTTGCATTCAGACATCAAGTAGTGGCATTTGTCAGAAAAGGCTTAGACGTGGTTCAACACATAGGTAAAGGGACTGCATCGAGACAAAAGGTGAACTTTAACTCTGTATAGTCCTCAAGTCAGTATGGCAATACATTATGATCATGGCTGGTCTGATATGTACCTATGCAGACATCTGCACCAACTGGAAAGGTTATGTTAACACCCACAAATGTTATCCATGGCCTTCAACACCTGTTCCATGCAGACTGCCATGAATCAGTAGTGGGCCACTTGGTATTAGACATACTGTCCACAGGCGGGCTGTGGCATGCCTAGATGGCAATGCTGCGCTCAGCCCTTCAACAGCTGCCCCATATATATGAGTCTAACTATGTGTACATTACCAGCACAACAGGCCTGAATCATATATGCAACAGCAAATAAAGCTGCTGGTGAGACAGGTTTGTCTCCCAGAGACTGTCCTGTTCCAGGATGCACTTCCCGTACATGTCAAACAGAGTATGATGCAGGTCCTCATCAAGTGCATCCGTGATGAGTGGATGAGAAAACAAATCTCTGTCCCAGGGGTCCAACCTGTGTCCATCAATGCCAGGGGCAACAGGTGCTGATCAATGATTCTGTTGGTGATAAAGTAATGGCTAGGCTTGTAAGAGAACCAGGGCCAGTACTCTAGTAACCTTCTATGGACCTATGAACCTGCAATCCTACAGAACTCCCAGGTGACATGTATCAAGAGTAGCATGCTGTGTCAAGGGGTATGCATGCAAGAGTATGCTGTCTGCCTCCATTGTCCCTCACACACTGTTCCACACATACACACCTAGGTAAACATGCAAATATACAGCTATACCTTAGCGAGGAAAAGGTCTCTGAATTGCTACTACACCGTCATAAGCTTCTGTAATGGCAGCAGGTCCCCATGACTTAGACACACAGACACCTGGAACAGAAACAGAATAAGGTCTGTCAGACAACAGTCAGCCAGCAGTAGTAACAGCAATAAAACATCATGGCACAAAGGTACATACACTTTGATGTCTACACATGACAATTTCCAGCAGACAGCACCTTACAGGACATAACAGTACTGCACTACAAACTGCCATTAACTGTACTATATTCACCCTGTGCATCAGACACATATTAGCATGTCCCTATAACAATGGTATGGATAACAGGGATGTAGCACAGGTGCCATCACATGCACAGTGGGTCTATATTAGAACATCGAAGCTTCAAAACTTTGAATGTTCTAATATCAACCCCTAATTAGCGAAAATTCAAAATATCAAAGCAACAGAAAACCATTTTTTTCCCCTAGGGAATGAATTTGGTTGTCTGTTTTTGTTGCTTTGGTATTTTCAGTGCTGTGGAGGAAAGTTACGGGTTGGGTTCAGGTAAGTGTGTGATTGAGTGTGGGTTAGGTTAGTTAGGGTTAGGATGCAGGTTAGGTTAGTTAGGGTTAGGGTGTGGTTTAGATATGTGTGCGATTGTGTGGACATGAGGGTTAGGGCGCAGGTTAGGTATGTGTGTGATTGTGTGGACGTGAGTGTTAGGGCAGGTTAGGTGAGTTAGAGTTAGGGAGCGGGTCAGGTAAGTGTGTGATTGTGTGGGCATGAGGGTTAGGGTGGGGTAGGTGAGTTAGGGTTAGGGCGCAGGTGAGGTGAGTGTGCAATAGTGACGGACCTTAGGGTTAGGGTTTGGGTTAAGATAAGTGGATAGTTAGTGGTGTGTGTGTATAGTTTCATGTAGGGTCAGGTGTACAATTTTAGGTGTATGTGTGTGGATTACTGTTTGTTTGGTGTGCTTGTGTTGCATGTATGTGTTTTGGCACACTGAATTATTTTCCCTAGGAAAACATTTGCTGTTCTGTATGTTCTATGTTTTCAGCTTTTGCTGAATAGGGGTCGATATTAGAACATTTGAAGTTTTGAAACTTTGATGTTCTAATATAGACCCTGCACAGTGTGTGGTGTTGGGTTGCCAAAGGCCTAGGCTGTGCCATACAATTGACATTCATTGTGTGTTTGCAGAGGGGTGCTGGTCAGCTGGCCCATGGAGAGGATGGGTGTGTGTCTGTTGGAGACCTGCATGTGACAGTGATGTGTGAGTGTGTGCATGCACATAGTCAAGCCATGTGCTAGCCTTACATGAGTGTATGTTGGACAGCTATAGACTGTACATGGCAGAATGTATAGTTCATCGTCTCCAGCCACGAACATGGGAACTGGTTCTGCTAGGAGTGGCACTGGCACCACCATGCCCAGGGCCAGATGCGGTACTACTTTCTGATGGTGACCAGTGTCTGCTGGGTCTGTGTCCTTCATGGGACCACCCAGCACCACATGCCCATGGCCTGGCATGTTGTGCTATGGACAGCACCCTCCCTTCGGTAGTGCTGGTGGTACTGCCACTATGGGAGTGTGACTTTGCATGGCCACATGGACTCTCAGTTGAGGCTGTTGCTGGCCTATGTCCATTTATTTGACACCCTAATCCTACCATATGTTCTAGCACAGGCATTGCATGGTTAAGGACTAACAATGTCGCACCCCACCATCTATCTACTACATCAGTGAAATGATGTAAGGCATCACCAATGCCATGAAGGAAGTCATGCATGCCAGGCAGTGTGGCATCCATGACCCTGAGCATCCATCTGGTGTACCGTCCACAATGTGCCTGTGCCTCCATGATGGATTAAAACATGTGTCGGGTGTCACATACTGTGACACCTCTGACAGGTGCTGGATGGGTAGCAGTCCTCCTTCGAGCATCCCTGTCAATCTGCCTGTGTAAGACCTCACCATCTCTCTGGCTATGGCTATTGTCTACAGTCACAGATGCCATAGTCGCCACACGCCCCTGTTCAATGCCAACACCCTCTGACTGCCCAATATCTGTGGCTACTGGGGACTGGGTATGTATGGGCATACAGACCATGTGCGGGGACATTGAGGGTGGAAGTGGGATGTCAACCAGTGGAACAGATTCAGCACCCAACATCCCCACCTGTGCCACCATCATCATCATCATAGTCCGATGAGACACTGACATCAGGTTGTGAGGGGAACACACTCCAACCCCCATAGTCACCTGTGAGGGGAAGCCAACATGAATAAATTAATTCCTGCACTATAATGTCTGATGATCCACACACACACACACACACACACACACACACACACACACACACACACTTGAGGTGCCACAAAGGCATGATATAGACCACACCTTCTGACTGATGCCATGCACAACACACAGTCAGTCCACAAAAGACACACTCTGGACAGCCCCTCGACAACATGCAATGCAGCTACATCCATTAAATGTTGCTAGTACTATACACCTGTGGGATATATGACAGGTCAGAGTATCTGATGAACCTTCACCTAAAACACAGTCCACTCATTTACACAATAGTAATGCACCCCTGTATAGCAGACTGGCAACACCTTTACAAAAATAAATGGTAATATGTTACAGCTCCTGCAAATATGCTACTGTGATTACCGATGTGATACACTGCAGTAAACCCAACCACAAGTGAACATGCACATATTGCAATATGGCTAAGTATAACAGTAGTGTCCATGGCAAACTGGCAGCCCTTAACATACCTAGGGTATAGATGAGCCATAACAAGACAGTTCCACACTCACCGGCTACAGGATGATGGTCCACAGCCACACCAGAGGTACCTATGGATTTGTGGTGGTGATATACTGTTAGCAGACAAACATATGGTATTGGTACAGGATAATATGTGCATTTATCAGCATGTACAGTGAAAATTGTGATACTACCCAAATTGCTAATATTCACAATATATGTGCACATGTGTGCATTACAAAACTCCACCCACAAATGTAGATTGACCTGACATATGCATACAGGTTTGCAGAGGTTGCCACTATGAATGCTACCGTATTAATGTGATGACCACTGGAGGCATATCTGGATGCTCCTCAGCCATGGAACCTGTGCCACACTCCTCCATGACATATGTTGTGATAGTTTCTTGTGAGATGGTGGTTGCACCCAGGTTTGCCAGGAACTCCTCTGTGACTGAGAGTGAGAGTTGTATAGCAGACCCTCTCCTGGTGTCAGCATGGTCCCCGGCCACAGCTGTGGCCCTTTGCAGTGCATGATGTATTATATCTGCAGCACAGTGTCGGACCTGTTCATAGCTCCTGTCCTGGTGGCCCACATCATTCGCTTTTGCTATGAGGTCTACCCACAGTGCAGTGTGTTGTTGCTGGATATGGTGGGTCCTTGTCAACAGCACCCAATGATGGAGTCTCAGGGCATCAATAATGTCAGCAGTCTCAGCTTGTGAGAAAACTGGATTGTGATGCCTATACATCCCACCTGAAAGACATGAAGAGGGAAACACATCACAGGACCACATACAGTGCTCACCAGCATCTACACACCCTGCACATCCACATTTGCCACCCCTATCCACCACTAACTCCCACATCATACCCAGCCATCTATCACCACAGTATGTATGTGGCTATCTGGAACATAGTGACAATACATCATGCATCACCCTCCTGATCTTGATGTTTCATGCTACTTGCTGCATGTTATGAGGTGTTCAAATGCATTTACCAGTTGCAGCTCTTACTGCTTGTTCATAGCCTGTCTACATGATATACTGTGGTGTTAGCCTCCTACTGTTGTAGTATCCACCTGGGTTGCAGGCCCACCCTGAGGTCTCCCTGGCCTTCCTCCATCACATTCTGGACTATATGGCTGAACAATGTCCAAAAGTTCCCCCCGCCATTGTGGTTGATATGGGTGTCCTGGCACAGTGTAGCACCTGCCTCATGTACACAAATGGGCAGCCATCTAGAAACACCACCAAGGAACACTGTGTGAGAGATGCAATTTCAGTGGTAACCTGCAGTCAATGCTCTCACCCTGTCAAGGCCACTTATCTGTCCCCAAACAGGTTGGCAACACAATCAGTATACCTCGCACACCACTCACACCTACAAAACACACACACACACGTGCACACACACACACACACACACACACACACACACACACACACACACACACACACACACACATGCAGTGGACCTCAACATATACATCCACAAACAAAGAAGACCTCTGAGGCAAAGGCACACATGAAGTACACAGCGCATATCACACATGTTCACACCCCTGTGTCCCACAGCCATGCAGGTGTCAGCATATGTCAGACATGTTACAGATAGGAGACTCTATTATGAGACACACTGATATGCCTCTCACCTGGCTGTATATGTGGATGATGACAGTTACTTGTGTGTCAGGTGACAGACTCCACCATATCGCATATGCACTGCTGTCTCTCACCAACAGATACTGCTAGGTGTCTGTCACAGTCCATGTTGCCGTGCCTGACCTGAGATGTATGTTCCTGGGTTATGTGCAGTGAGACATGAGTGAGCACACTGATTATGTGTCCCATGCAGGTATATCCCTAGCCTTATGCAGTATTCTGCTGTCACCCAGACTGATGCCGCGAGACATTCAGGAAATGATTGACCTTAACATGTGGTCTTTTATCCTGTGATATTCCAGGAGTTCCAACACCTGTTTGCCAGGGATGATATGGTCAAAAGACCACAATGCTCTGCAATAGATGGCCTCCATCTGTCTCAACTGGCCTTCAGGCATCTGGCAATGGTTCTCGCCACCGCCATATTGCCTTCATTAAGAAAAGTGGAATGGTTATCAGTACCAAAATGCAACTGTCAGCACAGCACACATTGAAGGCCATACCACTAAACCCTAGGTGTCTACACATGACTCTGCCTTCAATGCAAGTATTCATAACCCTGGGAAATGCTGACATCTGTGCAGTCACACATACATGGTTCAAAGGTGCAGAGACTACTCCAGCCTTACCTGGTCAACCATCCTATCAAGCCGTCATACCCCAAAGTGTGGGTGGAAATGACATGGGACATGTGATTTCAGTATATATGAGACACAATCACACCTCCATGCTGTAAAGGCAGTGGGATGCACAGGGGACACCACAGGCACTGTTCACCACTGGGAGCACACCTATTCAAATCATATCTAGCTACCGGCCACCACATGTAACCAGGAAACCCATCCTGCTTATATGGACCATCCACAACTGCATTCTGATGTCAGTCTGTACCCTGATCCTGGGTTACTTGAATGACCCAAACATACATTGGATGATGAACCCACACCAGCACACAAATGGCCAGAGAGCCATCAACAGTGGAATTAAAAACACCTTGGTACAGCTAGGGGCTATCCCCACATGAGATGAAGATGCGTTGCAATGGATATTGCACAACACAGGTTATCCCTGCAGCATCCCTACAGTCTCATCTTTCATGGCAAAGCAACCATCATGGGGTCATGTTTGCAGTCACCATCTCCCACAATCCTCATCTAGCTAGGGCCACACATACATACAACTCAAACATGGAATACAGGCTCCTGGGGGGTGGTATACAAAGCTTCACAGCCTCAAACCCCTCTGTAGGGGCTGTCACCAATATCCACACATACACACATGTCCTAGATGTGCATTTGACTAGATGCATGGAGTCAGGTATAGCCAACGGGACTACATCACCCTCTGCAAGGATTTGTATATTTGTCTGGTGGACATCTGCAATACATAAGTGTCCATAACAGGTTTGCCATACTGCTGCCTGGGACAAACTAGAGGCAGGTGGCCATTTACAAGCAATGTCTCGTTAGTGTGAACATGCGAATGGGATCACTCCTGGAAACCTGAACAGCAAACCCAGAGTCCACATTGTTGACACCCACTACAGACAATCATCTCCCATTCTGCACATATGTCTGCAACATCACAGGTAGCACCTGCACCTGCTCACTTTTGGTAGTCAAGGACACCAGCTATAGCAGTGCTGTAGGTATAGCATACTTGATGCCTGACAGAGTCAGTGTAGACTTCATCCCCTTCCCCCCATCAGTACATCAGGATGTCCACAATACCTGCCCCCTTCTCCTATATGTAGGCAACAGGTCACTACTAGCATGTGAAAGTCATGGTATACATCTGCCATGGGAGCCTATCACATGACAGGACACATCCTGCATGACTCCAAGCATAACCTTGCAACAACATAAGCCACTTTATTCAAAGCAGGCCTGACTACTGCCTTTGTCCCAGCCATGTGAAGGACAACCACTGTCATCCCTTTAGACTATTGTGGTGCGTTCACCAATGTGTCACATTATACACCCATCGGCCTAACTCGGCTGTTCTGCTAGGTCATAGCACAGTTTATAGTTAACCTCATTAACAAGGACATTGGTGACCACCACACACTCCATCATGCATAGTTAGGCTTTGTAAAGGAAGGAACCATGACTGTTACACTCAGTGGCCTTTTTGACACAGTCACCAAAGTCATGGACCGGGAGGGTGACAGTGCACTCTGCCTACCTTAACCTGGACAAAGTCTTTGACACTATAACCCACCTGGCCATAATAGATATGTGCTCCTAAGTATGCATCACACCATATGTAACCATAGGGGTAGCACACTGGAGTGCTGACATGACCCAACTAATCCACATAGGGGACTCCACTCCAAGCAGTTGATCCATAGCTAGTGGCATAATCTGTTATTCTGTGTTTGGGCCTCTTCTATAGGTTCATAGGTTCTTAGGTAGGTACTAGGCTGTTGGCTCAAGGGTCTAAGTAAGCCTAACCAACAAGGTTCCCTGGCTTATGCAACCCAAGGAAGTTATTTACTGTGCCCCTGTTGAGCAGATCCACAGAGGTGATCCCTGGGGTATATTTACTATTTCCCATCGACTCATCAAGATTTTTCTTCAAGAGTACTAACAAGGAACTTTGCTTGACATAGATGGGTGGCTTGTTCCAAAGTATGGGAAGTCTCTGGGACAGGAATCTATCACTCCAGCATGTCCTGTTTATTGTGGTGACAAGGTTTAGGTCCCCAGAGCGTGTAGCTCAGAGGGATTGGGATTTCTTTAGGTGTAGCATGTCCAACAACTCTGGGTTTGACATAGCGTTATATGTTAGTCAGAGATCACCTCGGAGTAGGCAATATGCTATGGAGTAAAGCTGGAGTTTTTTGTGATGGTCAGTGTAGCGTATCTGTTTGAGGCCAGTAGTCAACTTTGTGAGGTACTTCTGTGGCCTTTCCAGCTGCTGCAGATGTCTTGTGAGGTACATTCCAAAAGGGGCGTTTTACTCTATAATGGGTCTAATGAGTGTCGAGTAGAGGGGAACAATGACCTCTTTTTTCCTGGACGAGAACCCTTTTGTGATGAGGTGTGCCATGTAGAAGGATTTCCTGACTACTGTGGTGATGTGATTATCCAAGGAGAGACTGTGTCCACCTGGGTCCCAAGGTCTCTAATCACACATTCGGTGTTAAGTAGACTGCTGCCTATGTGGTAGTTCATGGGTACTGAGTTTTTACAAAAGGGGATGACAATGCACTTTTTGACATTAAGCTTTAAGCCATGGCTCTTACACCAGGCATCTGTCTCAGTGAGGCGCTTCTGTAGGATGCCCACATCATTTGGGGACTCACCTCTGGCTCCCAGTTTGCAGTCATCTGCAAACTTCATTAGCCAAAGTCCTTCTGTGTTAGCCTGTACTTCAGAGAAGTATATACCAAACAGGAGAGGTCCTAGGACTGAACCCTGTGGTACTCCAGTTGTCACTGGTTTGAAGTCAGATTTGGAGTCTGCAACCTTTACAGTGTGGGTTCTGTCAGTGAGCCAGTTGGTAACCCATATTGTGACATAGGGATTTATAGCTAGTTTAGTGAGTTTAGCTATAATTCCAGAATGTGGGATGGTGTTGAAAGCCTTGGTGAGGGCAAGATAGGCTGTGTGAACCACCTTACCCTCATCTACGGCTTTGGTGACTGCCTCAATGAAATCAATCAGGTTCAGGAGGCATGATCTGCCTTTCACAAACCCAAACTGGGTGGGGCCCAAAGCTTGGAGGTTACCAATGTCTTTGTTCATGAGTTCCATGATGATACGTTCCATGGCCTTACAGACCAAGCTCTGGGCCCCAGAACAAACAAATAGGTGCTTAACAATAGGCTAATAGGATGGTAGTTCCCTGGATTAGTGGTGGCTCCCCCTTGTGGAGTGTGATAACTGTTGCTGTGTGCCATTCAGTGGGCACAAAGCCTGACGTGAGGCTATGATTGAACATGGTGCTTAGGTGGAGAGCCAGTTCATTCTGAAGTTCATGTAAAATGCAGCCTGGGATGTTGTCCGGTCCCATGGATTCTGTGTTTTTGGCTTTAGAGAGTGCAGCTTTTACCTGCATAGTTGTGATTGCAGGGACTCTGCAATCCTCCTGTATAGATATGGGCCGTTTAGGGGGTGAGAGGGGGGTAAAGTTAGCACTGAACCTAACTGCCAGGATGCTGGCAATATCAGTTGGTTCTGTAATTTTCATGCCGTTGTGCTGTAACTCAGAGCAGATCTGGGTGTTGCCATTGAGATTCTTGACATATCTATAGAATGTTTTGTGGTTGTCCCTAGAATCAGTAGCAATTTTGTTTTTGTATCTAGCTTTGGAGGATCTTATAAGGGATCTCAGCTTCTTACTGAGGCTGACCAGGGAGCTCCTCCACTTATGGGATTTTACTCTCTTTTGCAACAGTTTCTTCCTTCTGTTGTACAGTTTGTTTATGGCAGGGGACCACCAGATTGGCTTCCTTTTTTTGGAGGATAGCGTCTTGGTTCTGTTTGGGATAGCACGATCCATGCAGTTGTGTAAGTGCTTATAGAGTGCATTTGTGTAGGATTCAGCAGTCGTGACTGTATTGTCCATCTGCATGGGTGTCATGAAGTTGGCCACTTCAGTCTTAAAAAGCATGAAATTGGCTTTGGAGAATTTTTTTACCATGGTTTCCTTAATGGGGGGTGGGGGCGGGATGTGGATATCTAGGGTGATTAGTTTTTGGTCGGATCTGACCAATGAGGAGTTGACTTCAGGTGTGGAACACCACTCACTCATGTTGGTAAGGACTAGGTCTAGGATATTGTTGCCCCTGGTGGGGTGTGGATAAGTTGATCCAGGGCATTGGAATTTATGAATTCCAGAAAGCGCTGAGTGAAGGAGTTAGTACATGAGTAGTTTTCCCAGTTAATGGTGGTGTAGTTGAAATCGACCATTATTAGGGTTTTTGGTTGAACCCTAATATTTTCCAGTATGTCAAGAAAAGAGGAGTGGGAATCCTGGGGCATGGTGAGGTATCTATAGCAAGCTACAATTTGGATTGCAGTTTTGCCCAGAGTTAGTTGTACTTAGATAACCTCGGATGCATTATGCTAAGCAACTAGCCTGGAGGTGTGGATATCCTTAATGAATATGTACACACCTCCGCCTTTGGTGCTCTGGTCCAGGTTAGGTGGCCAAAACATGTGGTATCAGTTATAGCCTGGTAATGCAGGGGTGCTCTCTGGAGCGTGGTGTCATGCAAATGTTTACCTTCTCCTGATGACTGTCAAGTTCAGTCTTGGTTCAGTCTTGGTTGGAGAGAGCTTTGCCTCCAGTTTGGCTAGATAAGTGCATCTCTCACAGGTTGTAGTGGTTAGTGGGAGGAGGAGAGGGTTGTCTGTGTACTTGAGGCAATTTGCCTGAATAAAAAACTATTTTCCTCTGGACAGGTGAGGACAGCAAGTACAAGAGCTGTTTTTCTCTAAGCAAGTGAGGAAAGTATGTACAAAAACTGTTTTCCTCTAGATAATGAGGAAGGTTGAGTGCTGCAGTAATTTGTAGCTTATTCCATGCTTAAAACAAGTTCTGAACAAGTGCTGAGCACAAATAAGCAAATTCAAGTGCTAAACCTAAGAATCTGTATCTGAACTAGACAAGTTATAGGAAAGAAACAAGTGGAAATGCGAGCTTTTAAATCAGAAAGTTGAAAGAGATGGAAAAATTGCCCAAACTGCCAATAACTACAATTTCTGGGCCAGAAACCACTTCTTTTATGGTAGATAGGTTACCTAGTGCTTATCACTCCCACTGATGAGCTAGCAGGTTTCCTTCCAACACAGAAAGGATTGGGGGACTCAGGAGCTTACAAACAATCCTGGATTCAGCAAATCTGTATTTGGACTAGATGAGTTACAGGAAAGGGGGGGGGGCAAATGTGGCCTTTTAAATCAGAAAGTTAAGAGAGATAGAAAAATGTCCAAATGGCCAATAACTACAATTTCTGGGCCAGAAACCACTCCTTATGTGGTAGATAGGTTACCTAGTGCTTACCACTCCCACTGATAATCTAGCAGGCTTCCGTCCAACACAAACAGGCTTGGGGTCTCAGAAGCTTACAAACAGTCCTGGATATAGCAAATCTGTATCTGGACTAGACTACTTACAGGAAAGGCAGGAAACAAGTGTAAATGTTTTTTGTTACAGTTAAGCAGAACACAGGGAGATTCAAGCAAAGTTATTTTTTTGTAAAGGAAAGGGAGAGGGGAGAAGCAGAAGATAATTCAAGGTTAGGAAACTAAGTGGTTTGGTCTTCTCAAATGTTCTCTCTGTATTAGGTAGAATGAGCTAATGACACTAGACTAGGAAGAGTGTCCCAGATCAAATTTACACTAAGGGTGAGCAACTGCAAAGCCACCAAGTATAACAGCAAAACACCAACAGGGAGAGAGGGTGGGGAGCAATACTAAAGCTACCAGCCTACACTCTTTTAGACAGTAAATACTACAGAAATGTTTATCACAGCAGAAGAACAGCAGTGAGCCACAAACATTTTAAACAGATAAAGGAGCAAGAAGACTCTACAGAATGCTTTTAACTGCAAACAAATCTGTTATATGATAAACTCCTTGGCAGGAAATCAGAACAAACAAATAGGTGCTTAACAAGTAGGGACATTTTCCCCTTAATACCTTTCACACAGTGAAACTAGCTAAAAAGCTTTACAAACAGTGTGACAGTAAAAAACTATTTATCAGGCCCTGTAAGGCAGACAATTTTAGTTTAATCATGCAGATTAGTTAACAGCAATAAAATACAGTAAAATATGCAGCAATAAAAAGTGCTATATATAAATTGCTAGAAGCAATAACTAGTAATAATAAGCAAAAAAAAAAAAAAAAAACAGGATACTTATTGTTATATATCTCAGATCAGAGTTGTAGTCAATGCCCCTCCTCCACTCGCCTCAGTGTGTATAGACAGAAATCCTCCCAAGTTAGGGCTTAAATACCAGAAGATACAATCTTAAACAACTTTCTTAAAAAAAGCTAAAAAAAAAAACAATGAGTACTTACTCCATGCCCTAGACCATCCAACCTCCACCAGCCAGCAGCCAATCAACACAATCCTGCCACAAAGGTAATGAAAGGCTTCTGCTAATTCAAGATGGCTTCGTCATGTGCTCAGATCAACCACTGCAAAAACAAACAGGCCCATAAACAGCAAATCTGGACTGGGACAATACTAAAGCTACTAGCCTAAGCTCTTTTAGACAATAAACACTACAATTTATCAAAGCAGAAGAACAGCAGTGAGTCACAAAATGAAAGTTTTAAACAGATAAAGGAGCAAGGAGACTCTACAGAATGCTTTTAACCGCAAACAAATCAGTTATATGATACACTCTTTGGCAGGAAATCAGAACAAACAAATAAGTGCTTAGCAAGTAGGGAAAATGTCCCCTTAATACCGTTCACACAGTGAAACTAGCTAAAATGCTTTACAAACAGTGTGAAAGTAAACACCTATTTATCAGGCTGTGTAAGGCAGACAATTTTAGTTCAGCCATGCAGGTTAGTAAATAGCAATAAAATACAGTAAAATGTATGCAGTAGGCAATAAAACATGCTATATATAAATTGCTAGAAGCAATAGCTAGTAATAATAATAAGCAAAAAAAAGATACTTATTGTTATATATCTCAGATCAGAGGTGTAGTCAATGCCCCTCCTCCATTCATCTCAGTGTATAGACAGAAATCCTCTCAAAGTTAGGGCTTAAATACCAGAAGATACAACCTTAAACAACTTTCTTAAAAAAAGCTCAAAAGAACCAGTGAGTGCTTACTCCAAGCCCTAGACTATCCAACCTGCACAAGGCAGCAGCCAATCAACACAAGCCTGCCACGAAGGTAAACAAAGGCTTCTGCTAATTCAAGATGGCCTAGTCATGTGCTCAGAACAACCACTGCAAAAAACAAACAGGCCCAGAGACAGTAAATCTGAACTGGGACAATACTAAAGCTACTAGCCTACACTCTTTTAGACATTAAACACTACAGAAATGTTTATCCCAACAGAAGAACAGCAGTGATCCACAAAATGAAAGTTTTAAACAGATAAAGGGCAAGGAGACTCTACAGAATGCTTTTAACTGCAAACAAATCAGTTATATGATACACTCCTTGGCAGGAAATCAGAACAAACAAATAGGTGCTTAACAAGTAGGGAAAATTTTCCCTTAATACCTTTCACAGAGTGAAATTAGCTAAAAAGCTTTAAAAACAGTGTGACAGTAAAAACCTATTTATCGGGCCCTGTAAGGCAGACAATTTTAGTTTAACCATGCAGATTAGTTAATAGCAATAAAATACAGTAAAAAGTATGCTGCAGGCAATAAAAAGTGCTATATAGAAATTGCTAGAAGAAATAACTAGTAATAATAAGTAAAAAAACATGTGTGATGCACACATCTGTGGTGCAGGGCACAGCCATTGGCCTATGGATGACCATGTCTGCAGATGACTGCATGCTGTGTACTATCACCCAATTCCCTACTGATGTGGACATCAGCCTAGGAGGGTCTCATGCCGATACATGACTGGTGCCAGAAACATGGCCTTAGGCCACATACCATGTCATGCAGTGGCAACCCCTTTGTAGTGAGTGACATCCCCACATATTATCACAGTACTAACAACATCCTAGGCATGCAATCAGTCATGTGGGTTCTGTGCACTAAGGTCAATGGCAACATGCCATTTCACCACCATGTTGCTTCTGTTGTATGGTAAACCTTCTACATGAGCCACCTCATACCTGCGGGTATGTCATCCAGGGACATGGGGTCCTAAAATCCCTGTATTCCCCACAATAAGGCCCATTATTATGTACAATTCTCCATTTGTCACCTTACACAGCACATGCAGCAGCTGGGGACATCACAAAGGTCCCTCACTAGGGAGGACCAGGGCTTCAAACATCTACTACACACCGATAGGCAAGTCCAAGCCTCTACCCGGTGTCATACATTCATACATTGTCTGATATGTAAGGCAATCACGGACTCTACTTTGTTGACCCAGTTGCACAAGTGCAACTCAAGCTGAACCCTACTAACACACACACACACACACACACACACACACACACACACACACACACACACACACACACACACAGACCCTCAATCTGGTGTGTGACATAAACTGGTCTTCTTGACGGCTTAGATGTGTGTCCCACACACTCACCCTGCTGTAGAATGGTCACCCTGTCCACATCAGGCAGGTTAGCTATTTACACTGTAAAACAGTTTTACTACTGTTTTTGCTACTTTTCTGTAAAAAAAAAAAAAAAAAAAAACTGTAAGCCTGTTTCCTACCTTTCCTGTAAATAGTGTTCCAGATACAGATTTGCTGTATCCAGGACTGTATGTAAGCTTCTGACTCCCCCAAGCCTTTCTGTGTTGGAGGGAAGCCTTCTAGCTTATCAGTGGGAGTGGTAAGCACTAGGTAACCTGTCTACCATATAAAGAGTGTTTCTGGCACAGAAATTGTAGCTATTGGGCATTTGGGCAATCTCTTCCATCTTTCTCAACTTTCTGATTTGAAAGCCTACATTTGCACTTGTTTTTGTCCTGTAACTCGTCTAGTGCAGATACAGATTCTTAGTTTTAGCACTTAACTTTGCTTATTCATGCTCAGCACTTGTTCAGAACTAAGCTACTAATTAGTATAGCATTCAATCTTCCTCATTACCTAGAGGAAAACAGTTTTTGTACTTACTTTTCTCACTTGCTTAGAGAAAAACAGCTCTTGTACTCAATTTCCTCACTTATCTAGAGGAAAATGTTTTTTTATTCAGGCCTGTCCAAGGGTCAGCTCCCAGTGTTCTCTCCTGCCTATCTGATGAATCTGGCCATCTTGAGCAATGTAGAAATTTCCTGATGTACACAGACAACCCTCTCCTCCTACCACCCAACACTACAACCTGTGAGAGATGCACTTATCTAACCAAACCACAGGTAATGCTCTCTCCAACCAAGACTGAACTTGACAGTCATGAGGAGAAGGTAAACATTTGCACCACACCACACTCATCACATAGTCCCAGTAAATCTACACCACCAAAATCCATACGTAGTAACACAAAAACATTCGTGGAGGCTCTCAATAATAATCTGTCTAAGCAACAGAGACCTCCAAAGCAGAAACGCAAGCAGCCTCCATCCCCCAACACAACCCAAATGACACAGTCCACAGACTCAGTGTGCCACTCAACCACAGCCAATAAGGCAAAACAATGTACCCAACACACTAGTCATAGGTGACTCTATAGTCAGGCACACTGATGTCCCACTCACCAGGCTAAACAAGGAGAAGGCTATTGGCAGCTGCCTGTCGGGTGCCAGGATCCACCACATAATCCACGCACTCAGGTCACTCCACAACAAGTACAAATATATCATTGCCCATGTTGGTGTGAATGACCTGAAACGTACCTCCCTGGACTATATGAAAAGAGACATGGAAGAGCTCCCTGATCTTGTAATCCAGGCAGGTATGACCCAAGCCCTGAGTAGCATTCTGCCATCGCCCAGAATGATACCACAGTACAAGGACAAAATGATTGACTTCAACAATTGGCTAAGCTTCTGGTGTCATTCTAAGGGGATCCAGTATCTGTTTGCTTGGGATGACATGATCAACAGACCACGATACTTCGCCACAGATGGCCTGCACCTGTCGCCCCTCGGATTCCAGATACTGGCTCTTGCTGTCCCTATAGTGCCTTTTTTAGGCAAGGTTCAAATAACAAATTCATCACCATAACAGGAACAAGCAAGCAAAAACTGAGGGTAATGATACTCAATGCTAAAAGTCTAAATCTCAAAATGCACTCACTCGAGGCACTCCTTAAAATGGAGAACATCGATATCTGTGCAGTGACTGAGACCTGGTTCAAGGCTCCAGAGAGCACCCCTGCACTACCAGGCTATAACTCATACCACACTTTTAGGCCATGTAACCTGGACAGAAACACCAAAGGTGGAGGTGTGTCTATATTCATTAAGGATATCCACACATCCAGGCTAGTTGCTCAACATAATGTATCCGAGGTTATCCAAGTGCAACTAAATCTGGGCAAAACTGCAATCCAAATTGTATCTAGCTACTGATCCCCCACCACGCCCCAGGATTCCCACTCCTTTTTTCTTGATGTACTGGAAAATATTAGGGTTCAACCAAACACCCTAATAATGCGCAACTTCAACTACCCCACCATTAACTGGGAAAACTAATCATGTACCAACTCATTAGCTCAATGCTTTCTGGAATTCATAAACTCCAATGACCTGGATCAACTTATCCACACCCCCACCAGGGGCAACAATATCCTAGACCTAGACCTTGTCATTACCAACATGAATGACCAGTGTTCCACACCCAAAGTCAACTTCTCATTGGTCCTATCCGACCATAAGCTAATCACCCTTGATATCCACATCCTACCCCACCCCCCATTAAGGAAACCACAGTAAAAAATTTCTCTAAAGCCAACTTCATGCTTCTTAAGACAGAAGTTGTGAATTTCATGACACCCGTGCAGATGGACAATACAGTTACAACTGCTAAATCCTACACAAATGCACTCTATAAGCACTTACACGAGTGCATGGATCGTGCTATCCCAAACAGAACCAAGACGTTATCCTCCAAAAAAAGGAAGCCAATCTGGTAGTCCCCTGCCATAAACAAACTGTACAACAGAAGGAAGAAACTGTTGCAAAAGAGTGTAAAATCCCATGAGTGGAGGAGCTCCCTGGTCAGCCTCAGTAAGAAGCTGAGACCCCTTATAAGATCCTCCAAAGCTAGCTATGAAAACAAAATCACCACTAATTCCAAGGACAACCAAAAAGCATTCTATAGCTATGTCAAGAATCTCGATGGCAACACCCAGATCTTCTCTGAGTTACAGCACAAAGGCAAAAAAATTACAGAACCAACTGATATTGCCAACTTCCTGGTAGATAGGTTCAGTGCTAACTTTACCCCCTCATACCCCCTAAAGGGCCCATATCTATACAGGAAGAATGCAGAGTCCCTGTAATCACAACTACGCAGGTAAAAGCTGCACACTCTAAAGCCAAAAACACAGCAACTGTGGGACCGGACAACATCCCAGGCTGTGTTTTACATGAACCTCAGAACGAACTGGCTCCCCACTTAAGCACCATGTTCAATAATAGCATGGCATCAGGCTTTGTGCCCACTGAATGGTGCACAGTAACAGTTATCCCACTCCACAAAGGGAGAGCCACCACTGATCCTGGGAACTATTGACCTATTAGCCTGACGAGCCTGGTCTGCAAGGACATGGAACGTATCATCATGGAACTCATAAACAAAGACATTGGTAACCTTCAAACGCTGGATCCCACCCAGTTCAGGTTTGTGAAAGGCAGATCATGCCTCCTGAACCTGATTGACTTCTTTGAGGCAGTCACCAAAGTCGTAGATGAGGGTAAGGTGGTTCACACAGCCTGTCTTGACCTCGCTAAGGATTTTGACACCATTCCCCATTCTGGAATTATAGCTAAACTAACTAAACTAGGTATAAACCCCTACATCACAATATGGGTTGCCAACTGGCTCACTTACAGAACCCACACTGTAAAAGTTGCAGACTCCAAATCTGACCTCAAAGCAGTGACAAGTGGAGTACCACAGGGTTCCGTCCTGTGACCTCTCCTGTTTGGTATCTACTTCCCTGAAGTACAGGTTAACACAGAAGGCCTCTGGCTGATGAAGTTCACAGAAGACTGCAAATGAGGAGCCACAGTTAAGTCCTCAAATGATGTGGACATCCTACAGAAGGGCCTCACTGAGACAGATTCCTGGTGTCAGAGCCATGGCCTCAAGCTCAATGCCAAAACGTGCAGTGTCATCCCCTTTGGTAAAAACTCTGTACCCATGAACTACCACATAAGCAGCAATCTAATTAACACTGAATGCGTGATAAGAGACCTTGGGACCCAGGTGGACAGTAGTCTCTCCTTTGATAGTCACATCACCACAGTAGTCAGGAAGTCCTTCTATGTGGCACACCTCATCATAAAAGGGTTCTCATCCAGGAAAAAAGAGGTCATTGTTCTCCTCTACTCGACACTCATTAGACCCATTATAGAGTACAACACCCCTTTTGGAATGTACCTCACAAGACATCTGCAGCAGCTGGAAAGGCCACAGGAGTACCTCACAAAGAGGATTACTGCCCTCATACAAATGTCCTACTCTGACCACCTCAAAAAACTCCAGCTTTACTCCATAGCATATCGCCTACTCTGAGGTGATCCCTGCCTAACATATAAAGCTATGTCAAACCCAGAGCTGTTAGAAATGCTACACCTAAAGAAATCCCAATCCCTCTGAGCTACACGGTCTAGGGACCTAAACCTTGTCACCACAATAAACAGGACATGCTAGAGGGATAGTTTCCTGTCCCAAAGACTTCCCATACTCTGGAACAGGCCACCCATCTATGTTAAGCAAAGTTCTTCATTAACACTCTTCAAGAAAAATCTTGATGAGTGGATGGGAAATAGGAAATACACCCTGGGGATCACTTCTGTGTCTCTGTTCGACAGTGGCACAGGAAAGTAACTTTCTTGTGTGGCGTAAGCCAGGGAACCTTGTTGGCTAGGCTTACATAGGCCCTTGGGCCAATAGCCTAGTACCTACCTATGAACCAAATTAACCTATGAACACCTTTGCAGGTAGACACTGGATAACTGGATGGTTAACTGCACATACACCCTTGGCATACCACCTGTGTCCCTGTCAGACTGGGGCATCAGGTTCTGCCCTGCATACACATTGGCCTAGACATATGGGTGCTCAGGGCCCATAGCCTATTAGCCTCATATGGTCCTAGTTATGGCCTGTGTGCTGTGTGACATGCTGTGTTGCTATGTGTCCACACCCATCACTGCCATTTACTGTGGTGTGCCCCCTATGGCAACATTATAGTACTATGTCATACAGCCAACATCCGACAAATACATGAGTGGCACTACAAGTGCACTTGGACATTCCAGCAACATCTGTTTTACATAATAACTGAGAGCAGTGCATATGTGGTGTAGGGTTTCCTCCTCATAGGTGTCCATCATCTGCAATACCCAGAAGTTTGCAGAATGAGTACATGTGCCTGATATATGTGGACCCCATGCCAGACAAATGTAGATGTCTGGAAACCAGTTGGACAATATATAATGGGTGTCCCCAGAGTGTGGGGAATGTGTCTTTGACATGCCAGATCCCTCAGAATACCGTAATGGTACATTAAAATCTGGTACTGTATTCATTCCCTTACATTGTATGCTCAATATGTACACACTGTTGCTGAGGTACAGCCTGTGTCCCCTCACTACTACTGCCTATAACCTGCTGTCCTGCTGCAGGGGGTCACCAGGTATGCTAGACATGGCTGTCAGGCAATGAGATACAGGTGTGGAGTACACAGTGACCTAGCCAGAGTACAGTGGGAACAGTCAGGGACACCTGGAAATTCTTTAAACTAACCCTGTATGACATTCACAGACCAAGAGGGACTCGTGACACTGCATGATGTGATATGCCAGTTGTCTCCACCAGTAGTTACTGTCACTATTGTAAAACAGACAATCCAGTAGCATTTCTATGTGGGCTGATCATTGCTGGGAGGACTCAAGGGCCAGAGCTGCAATCTGTGTCACTGCAGACAGAAGCAAAATGCAAGACTGTAGGTGCTGGACAGCAGACTAACAGCAAAATGTCATTCCAAGATAGGTTGTCGAGACCTACTGTTGACATTCCTATTTCCCATGACTGCATCCCCCCATCTGCATTTCATTACATGGTTAACTGTACAACATAACTGGTATAGTGATGTACTCCTTTGTGAGCATAACTCCAGTAGTATTTTTCCTTGGAATCACAGACTGTCTCCATGAATTACTTCAAAGACCTCTTTACCATAGGCAGCAACTTGCCTTTTGTAGGTAATGCTCATGAACAGGTGACTGCCTGTGTACCATTCTGTAACTCACACTTGCTGATAGCATGCACAACAGCTGGGTTACATTGCCATTAGCCAATGGCATGAGAACACAGTGCTATAATGAAGGCCTTCATGTAGGCCTTGGCCCTTTTCCTGGCCTGTGAGGAGTACATTATCGAAATGTGGGAGCTACAGCATCACAGAATGTAGGTAAAAATACTGTTCACTGTTTGGATTGATGTGGTATGTCCACAGTGTTGCATTCTATGCTTTTCCATTGTTAACAGACTTTCTGGTTGTGTGGCAGGTTACTGTTTAACAATGTGTGTTGGGGTCAGTAAGGAGATGGGCAGATGTGAATGGCATGCATCATTTTTATCTAAATGTGCATGTTGCTGCAGTTGAATCTGGTCTATCAGCTGTGAATGTTTCTAGGGGGAGACTGTGATACATGCCCCTGTCAGCTGAACATTCCCCCCAACCCTTTATGTATGGGTATTGTGTGGATGCCCTGTTCTAGGTGTTTGGGAGGTATTGTAGGTCTATAGCAGGTAGCTGAACATACTGCTGCATGTGTAGCTGGCCACATCTGGTGCATTCTGGCCAGGAATCATACTGGGGATTGAGAAGACAGTGGGGGACAGCAAACTGTATATGTCAGTGAGGGAGCAGTGTCACCTCTTGTCACAGCATGGCCAGGGTGAGGGTACCCATAACAGTCCAGGTGAGGCATGTGCCTCTGGTACATATGTTAAGTAGTAGTACCATCCAGAGAGTGGTAGGCAACATTTAGGACACATATTCATATTTGTGACATGTATTCCACCCTCCAGGCCTTTGACATGCTACTGTGGGTGGCAGTGACTGTGGTAGCAGCAACCAGTTCTGCTGGACATTGCAGAGCTCAGTTATTTCTAGGTTGTATTGATAAGTATGTAGTTGTCTTGCAACAGACTGGACCATGGGCCTGAACTGTGGGTGTCCAGATGTCAGACATGCTAGGAATGTAACAGATAGAGCTACTGAGTCATTATTATGGGAGGTGTAGTTGCAAGACATATGTGCATGCATACAGTGCATTACACAGGATTGGCATAAACATGTGTGTTTGGAAGGCTATGACGTGTGACACTGACTTGTCTGTCATGCTTTACTAAAATCAATCTGCACTGGCTTGCTGGTACTTCAACACACAGAATACCTTTGATGACAACCATGTCATAACTAGGCAACACAACTGTGGAGATTCTGCAACAGTCTGTGCAGTTGTCAGCTGTACCTGATATTGTAGGTCTCCCGTCATCCATCAACATGTCTTTGGCTGTGTACTGGTTTGGTGTCTGCATCACTGGCTCAAGTACTTTGTCATTTATCACATTATATGTAGAAGTGGTGTCACTGGTAATCAGGATATCTTTGTAAAAACACCAGTAATTCTCCCAACTAGAGTTGGCCTAGTGATGCATTGCACTGAACTGTAGTTCAGAAGGTACTGGTTTCAATATTTGGTAGGGGTGTATTTTTTCCTTAATGTTACATCACTATACTGCATAATATATTCACAAAACACCAGCAATTCTCCAGTGCTGAGTTGGCCTAGTGATGTATTGCTCTGAACTGTAGTACAGAGAGTCCTGGGTTCAGTACTTGGCAGGGGTGTGTTTCTTCCTAATATTACATCATTGTACTGCATGATATATTTACAAAAACACCAGTAATTCTCCAGAATTGAGTTGGCCTAGTGGTGTATTGTTCTCAACTGTAGTGTAGAGGGGCCTGTGTTCAATACTTGGCAAATGTTACATCACTGTACTGCATGATATATTTACAAAAACACCAGTAATTCTCCAAAGCTAAGTTGGCCTAGTGGTGTATTGCTGTGAACTGTAGTTTTGAGGGTCCTGGGTTCGAGACTTGGCAGGTCTGGTTATTTTATTGATGTGCAGAACAGTGTCTGAATCAGATAAGGTGATTAAAGCAGTTTTAAGCTGGTTTGCATGGGTTTGCACGATGGGCAGCAATGCTAAGTGGTGCTTATCCCCGCTTAAACCCATGCTATTTTCAAAAAATGAAAAGAAAAAGGGGGTGAAATAGTGGAATTTCAACAAGGTATGTTAGTATGCAACCATTATAATATATAACCAATAATACAACACAAGGCCCAACATTAGCTTTTGAGAACAACATATGTGGAAATGAAACCATAACCGTAGTATAAGAATAAATATTTGTGATGTAGATAAGGGGTGGAGGGAGAGAAAGATTTTCCATTACCAACTGTATAGGCTATATTTTTCACAGCAGTACTGCCCAATACTCTGGTCTGCCCTTACTTTACATCTACATGCAGGGGCGGCTCGTGGCATCGGACTGCTGGACTGCAGCCTTCTCAACTAAAAAGAATAAAGTGTCACTGTCACTGAGAACTTAAAAAAACTTTTTTTTTTAATTTAAACAAACTTCCGAGTCCGCGACTCGGAAGTATGCGCATGCGCAGTGCGCACTTTAAACATCTTTTTTTTTGTTGTTGTTTTGATTGCAGCCCGGAGGGGTATTGAAGGCATCATTGCGATGCCCAGAAGTCTATGTGCTTCCAAACCGCATAGAATTGGAAGGGGCTTGGACTGCGACGTCCGCAGGCACGTCATGACGTGCTTGCTGGGCTAAACGCTGCTGATTGGTTGTCGCTCTCTTCCCAGGCTATATGTGCTGGGAAAGGAGTGAGAACCAAATAGTAGAAGCCGGTGAGCACTGAATTAACTTGTCTGCATTTTGCGTTAACGGAAATCTGTCATCGATTCTTGTCCTGAGGCTAAGGGTTGACTAACCAATATTTCCCAACTTCGTTCAATTGGATGGACAGTGTGTGATATTACACAGTACAGCAGATCTTCAACAAAACAAAGAGTTTGAGAAAACCTTACAACTGCAAGCAAAGACACCAGCAGGTATTTTACTGTAATTAAGATTGATAACATCTTGATGTAAACAATGTTTTTCATCATTTTACATCGAGCTGGGAACTTTTATCTTCTTTACAATAAGTGACACAATCTTAACAATGATTATGCATTTAGTACATTGAGAGAACAGCTGATATACATTTATTTACAACATTTACAGTGATAAGTTTAGCTAATGATCATAGTCAATGTATAAGCTCTGTGCTTCCTAGGTAGGAAGAAATACAGCTAGAAAGTTATTGCTGAATTTACCCAGTTCATTCAAACACGTACACTGTGTAATCTCAGTAAGATGTACTTTCGGGTTTTTGAATGGAAGCAGATTTTTCATCCTTAAATAACTTTTGAGGCAATGAATTTCAAATTGAAGAAGCTATATTACAGTAGGATGTCTCAGAGATGGCAGTAACGTATGGGGTGCAACTAATTCCAGGCTCCTTGAGGCTGAAGGGAAAATTTGAATACAGTTTATTTCGCTAGGCTTATTACAAGAATGCTTTGCAATGGCCTGTAGACTGATTGCCTAGTACTTACCAGTGGGCATATGAACAGATAGAAAAAAGGTTCTAGTTTTATTCTGGTAATTACCTGCAATATATGGAATACTCCCTAATGTACCTACTTTCCTTGATAACTGTTATCTCAATTCTGCACTTTAAATATATTTTACAAGTAACACATTTTCTCTTGTTTTACACTATGGCTGTATCCCTCTCACATCCTTTATTTGGATTTCCTTTTTAATATGTGCATGTGTCCCTACATTACTTGTACAGTTAAAATAAAAGTAATTACTGTTGTTTGTACACTAATCTCCTTGTATATAACTGCACTTTCCTCATTAAGATTCTCCTGACTTTTTATTTATGTAATTCAAGTCGTCCTTGTCTTGTATTGTGCCATCCATGCATGCTCACTTACTTTAATTGCTTGTACATACAATGTGTTGATATTGTGCACTTAAGTATCTGTGCACCTGTATGTGGCTGCTAGCAGGTGTTCTGGCCATGAAAAGTAGCTGCTGAATGCGAACGCTTGTTTAGCAGCTTACATATTCAATGAGCATGTTAACACAAAGTGGATAGGCTTAGCATGATGTGTACATAAATGTAACAAATCTCCAGGAATATTACCTGTTTTTTCTAAATAGAAACCACTTGAACTTTTGTTTTGCCACTAGAAATTACTTCTTCCCAGAAATAACACTGAGGGTACCAGGAATGCCTAAGCATTTTACAAGAAGATACTAGTGTGTGTGTGTGTGTGTGTGTGTCTGTGTGTGTGTGTGTGTACAGGTTTTCACAAAATATCCAGATTTTCATTAAAGACTGAAGTTAGAAAATAATGACAAACATTTGAGTTTCAGATTTCATACCCTTCAGAAAATTCATACTAATGCAATACCTACTATTATATTATCTTTCTAAGTTTATAAGAACAATATTTAAAATTGTCCTTATTTTTGGGCCTTTGTCCCACTTCTGTTTATGGTTTTGTCCATATTTCTTGCTCTGATATTGAGAGGTATGACAAATGTGTCAGGGCCATCACCGTCAGCTAGACACATTTCAAATTGTGACATATTTGTTGCACCCCACTCCCCCAGGTAGTGACTCTGGATGTGTCCAATCAAGGCAAGGAGCAGTTATGCATTATAAGTGTGCAGAGTATCCCCCCATCCAAGGAAGGCATAAGTACTACAGTGGCTTTTTATCTGTCCTTGATTTTTCAGAATGTTCTGGTTTTCAGTCATATTTTTATACTGTTGATTTATGCTTCTGATTCGTAAAATGCATGTTGTTGCAGTACCTGTTGGTCTGTGTTTAACTAACAATGCTTTAATGACCATCAGGTAAGCTTGTCCGAGATAATAAGATGCAAGTAAGCTTTAATAAGCATACTGTTAAAGAATTACCAACATTGAAACCCTTTTTGTTGTTGTCATGCAGAGAATATTTACATAACTAGATAATGTATAAGCCTTAGGTATTGAAATACATATGATAGTATTTGTAATAAAGGACAGGATTACAGTATTTTCAGAGCCTCATTACATTTGTTGGAGAGTTGCAGTTATCTTTCCAGGCTTTACACGTAAACTAAACAAAATGCCAATCTATCATGTGTAGTCCATAACCTGTGCAGTAATCCTTTAAGTAATTTATCTTGAGCTGGTTTCTTGTTGCCGTTCATTTTTTACTTTGATCATGTTTTCCCAATGAAACAAGTAGACAGTTGTTAGGCAGCAGGTCTTTTTTGGATAAGAAACATTTTTACAAGCGGGGGTATCACAGAGATTGCTATTTTCAGCATGTTACTTGGTACTTTTATAAAGCTGAATATAAATTATAATTAGAACTGCAGTGCAAGAAGAAGTGGTTTGAGGTGAGTGCTGCTTGTTTTTTATACTTGATTTTGAATGGCATGTTGGTAATTTATTTAAAAAGTAATTTATTTTTTCATGCCTCACAACCTTTTTGTTTCCATCTAGATATTAAGTAAGCTGTCATGTAGCCGATGCATTGAAATATTTTTTTTCTTTTACACTTCATTTTGCCTTGATTGGACTCTCATAATGATGGTTTGGCACCCAGGGCAGCGTATTTAATTAAAGTCCCAGTTTTTGCGTTTTTTTAACATAGCTCCACCCCTTTCTAGTTGACCACACCCTTTCTCATTAGCCCCACCCACTCATCTGTCTCCTGCAGCCCCCCTTTGATTTGAAGTCACCAGCCACCACTGTCTACATGTGCCCTATAGCTTCTGTAGCACATACATACCTCTCAAGCCATCCGCATGGGATGGCATGGGCCAAGCTGTAAGAACTATAGGTACATACTTACAAGGGACTATTACATGTCAGGGAACATATATGACTACCACGGTGTACTCTGCACTGATGTTGTGTGAGTGTGCTATTGGCATACTTTAACTAGGTTTATATCTGTGTCCAAGGTTATTGGCAACAGTGATCACTAGCCAAGACAGCATGACACTTGAGAGACATGTATCATGCACAGTGCATGGAGTTTATACCTATGCTGCTGTCATTCATAGGCATGGGGTTAGACTATCAGCACACATTCACAGATGCATCCGGCATACAGCTGTACCAACAGTAGAACATTTTAGTTGTCTTATTCAGTTGGAATATTACTGTACTTCATAACGTTTTATTTAATGGATCCTTATCACCTGGATAAGCAGTGCTGTTTTCATACTAGTACATCTGGACACAGACATCAGTATACCCTTCATACAGCTACTACAGACATTTCTTTACCTGTAAGTCCTGTTCTGTTAACAATATGTTACTGTTTCTACAAATAGTTGGTACTATTTGTCTGTTTCTATAAATAAATCTTATTACCAGTCCCTGGATTCAAACCATGGTCTGTGTGTGGAAACCATAACAACATATGTGCTGCTTATCACACTGAGCTACTGGGTCACTGCTGTGTGTTGTTTGACTGATATGTGCCTACAGCTCACCTGCTGACAAAGTCTGACTTGGTAATATCAGCAGAATGTCACAGAAGACTGCAGGGACAGTTGAACATGCATGCATGAGATTCAGGCATGACAGAGACAGTGGGTGAAGTGTATATTAATACTTGGAATGCAGGTGTACACAATTAACCCCTGGTGGATGGGAATATGTGTGATCTGCACAGACCATATCAGGATGATAGGATGCCTACCTGACCCATATGCATTTGCAGATGGTATATTTGCAGTTTGCAGCTACTATTGTGTCATACTTGCCTACATCAGCATACCTACATTCAGGAATGCATACAGCTGAAATGCTAAGGTTAACACAAGACAATCCTGAGGGAAACACACTATAATACCTTACACATTACTATTCAAGGTTCACATGTTAGTGCAGAGCATATATCAAATTGCATTCTATCTTGTAGTACATCTACACTTTAGCATAACAGTTCTTTAGCAGCCAAACTTCAGTCACTTCATGGTGTTATACCCATATTTGCTTTGTAGCACATGTAAAATTGGATTTCTTCAAAAATAGACCAGAATACATACAACAATTGGCAGAACAAAGC
Organism: Protopterus annectens; assembly: GCF_019279795.1. NCBI lineage: Eukaryota > Metazoa > Chordata > Ceratodontiformes > Protopteridae > Protopterus > Protopterus annectens. The sequence goes on along the minus strand of NC_056732.1, from coordinate 186,458,565 downwards.
TTTACTGAGAATGACATGAAACAGTCATTGGTATACATTTGACAAACTTTATTGTTCTGCAGTTTAAATAATGCATGCATTGAATGTGTACTGTTATTACAGAACCTATGCAATACTAACTTTATTTCCTTCACAATTCTGACTGCAGTTTTACTATATTTCCTGTAGATCATGAATAAATGTCATTTATTCCCTTCACATGTATAATGCCATTGTACTTTATTATCAAATCATTAGTATTAATACCATATGCACATGTCATTCCTACACATTAATAATGTTGATGCAGTACACTCAGAAGAAAATATACCTACTGGCAGTTACTACTGTACTCTTTCTAATATATATGACTATATATTGCAAGATATATCTGTACTCACCACTCTCTTGGCGCATCCTCACTAGGCACTGTGCGTGGGCCACCAAGTTGTGAGCTCTCTCCTCGGAAGCTGTGGGAAGGGAAACACACCATTATGCATACCTGTCTATAAGATATTCATGCTAGAATTTGGTAAAGCAATGGTTCCTATACTTACAAACTTCTGGGGCATTATGGTCCCGAGCATCCTGGATCCACAGGGCCATGAGCTCCCCCTTCCTCTGCTTCAGGTTATTATAATGATGATGCACCTGCTCACCAGAGCAGGGGATTCCAGTAGCATTGGTGACGTCACGTGCCAGATGGTCCCAGGCCTCAGACTTGTATTCAGAGCCTTGGTACTGGCCTTGCAGCAGTCTGTCACCATGGTCTTTGACAAGGAGTCCAACCATGACTTAGGACTCCAACATGACCCAGAGCTGCGCCCAACAAAAGCACGCTCACTCTCTGACTCCAGCCGTAGCTCCTGCAGTGATTAAACTTCAACAGGTTCTGGCTGTAGTCCCACCTGTGCAGCTTAAATAAGGAAATTTTTCCACCCTTTGCCACCATTGAACCATTTTAAAGGCCTTCTGGTCAAGATGGACTAACCTGGTTAACAAATTTCAATATATATATATATATATATATATATATATATATATATATATAAAAAAAAAAAAATTGCAACATTTTTCTATCGCATATAAAAAGCTGAAGGGCCAGTATTAAAACCATGCACCTACAGTGCAGGAGGCCGTCACTCTAATAATTCACCTACCAAGAATATGATGATCAGAGCTATATTGTTCTATATAGCTTTCAGTTACATTTAAGCACTGCTGAACGCCTCACCCCACCACGCAAACCCCCTCAGCTATGCTTAAACTTGACCTTTTCTATTAAAATTAAAAGTATCCGGTTTCTATTTTTTTAGATATCTGGCATGTGTTTACTGCTGAGTGCTGCACTGCATAAACACAAAAATACTAAATGAATAACAAAAACAAACTCCATAAGTAATAGGGTCATGACTTTTTAACATTTAATTTCACTGCCATATGGTATTCTGACAGTACAGGGGGTGCACCCTCTGCAAATATAATTTTGTACAACTGGCTGAGGACATTTAATATTTGTAGGGGGTGGGCTACAGACACTCTAACACACCCCCTACAAATATAATTTTTTTACAACTGGCTGAGGACATTTATTTTAATATTCTAGTGCCATACAGCACTTTGACAGTGCAGGGAGTGTGTTACGGACACTGTAACACACCCCCTACATGTAACTTTTACAACTGGAATGGCACTTTGACAGTGCAGGGAGTGTGTTACACATCTCTGAGCAGTATAACACATCCCCTATACTGATTCGGTAACCACGTACACGGGTTTCCCTCAGTAGCACACCTTCATTAATATGCAAGGCTTGCTGCTAAGGGGAAGCCGCAGACACGGCCACGGTACACTCTTTGTATGGCTTGCACTATTCCTACACAGAGTTTATTAAATCCAAGGGCATATGTTAAAACGTTTACATCTATCTGTATATCAGAACTTGCTTTACTGTCACATTTTCATATAGACCAGGTGGACAGTGTGCTTTAGAATGTATTATCCACTTATTTTCAATAATTTCTGTGTGGTTCTTCAGGTCACCACCTCTTAAGCTTTCCTGTATATTTTGTAAAATTAAAAAGCAAAATTCATGAGATGTGTCTGTTTGCTTAATATGCCTGTATAATGCATTTGTGTCTAGCTGCCTTCTTATGTCAGATATATGCTCACAAATTCTCTCTTTAAGCTTTCTAATTGTTTTATATATATATAGAATAACTTGGATTGTGCCATATCTAATTTGAGGGAAACAGCAAATGGGGTAAAGTATTAAGGAACTGCATCTAGTTGCATCTAGTTGTATATTGGGTAGTAATAGGGTAAATGTCAATTTTCTGTTTCCCATATATGTATATATATATATATATATATATATATATATATATATATATATATAGTTTCATTTCATAATCTTGAATTACTGAAAGCTTGAAATTCAGTAACCCAAGACCATAAAGCTGAAAACCTGAATGCTGAAAGTGCATAAGAGCGAATTTCAATATCTCAATTCCGAGCTTATGCATTTCCGTTACGGCGTGTGTAGTGTTATGGTGCCAGAGATTGCAGGTAAGTGAGTGTTTGTGTGTGTTTTTGTACATTGTATGTGTGGGTAATTGTTGGGAGGTGTAAGTGTGAGTGTTGGATTTGTTGGTGTTTGTGTATGTGTGATGTGTATTTGTGTGTGAGTGAGTGGAGGATGGCGTGGTGTGAATTTTTTTTTTATGTTATGTGCGACCTCAGAGTTGGTATATATAAGTGGGGGGGCTTGCCCCCCTGCTTATATGTAGTGTAGGGTTGTGTGGTTTGTGTGCTGTGGGTGGAATGGTGTGTATGGTGTATGTATGTTCATGATTGTGTGATTTGGGATTGTGTTTTTGGTGTTTTGAATGTTTCATCTTCATAGTTTTGGGTTACTGAATTTCGAGCTTTCAGTAATTTGAGATTATGAAGTGAAGCTATATATATATATATATATATAGATATATATATATATATATATATATATATATATATATATATATATATATATATATATATATATATATATATATATATATATACATATATATATATATATATATATATATATATATATATATATATATATATATATATATATATATATATATATATATATATATTGCACTTCAATATGGACAGGGATGACATTTGCAGTAAATCCAGCAGTAATGAATGGGAGAATACCTTGACTGCCAGACACAGGTCACCTCTTAGCAGTTTGTTAGATACCAAGTATAGTGAGAGGGATTTGAGTCGGTCTTTGTAGAACATGTTGTTTAGATCCTTTTAGTAATTAACCTCTGTGAGCATTCCAGTTGTTGCATATGTCTGGACAGACAGACAGACAAAAAGGGGTGTATTGTCAGTGTGGTATTTCCCCAGGATAGATGTCTCCCCAAAGGATCCAGTAATGCATCTTTTGGCATTTAGTTTCAGCATAAGATTCTGGCATGACTTATTCCAATTCATTTTGTTTCAAATATTTAGATAGTTAATTATTTATGACAGTATTGCCATAATTTAAATGTAAACATATGTTTGAGGGAAAACAATCAGTAGTAGAAAATTGGGATGAAGTACCCGTTAAACATAAGAAATTTACTTGTTACACTAGTTATTTCTTCATAGTGAAACAGTTTGAGGAATCTGTTATCAAGTACTTTTTAATAATCAGTATATATTTAAGAATTTTGGGAATACATTTTCTAAGATAGACAGCATGATGATACTTGGTTTCAAGGAGAATAGAAACACTGTAATTTCATCAGTTGATAAAGGTGGGGTGCTATATTGGATCAGAACCAATATTCAAATGGTGCTAATAAGGAAATGAGCATAGATTTTATATGAAACTGGATTATGTTCCCAATTAAATGTTTAAAGAACAAATTGCTGAGTTTTTGGATTATTGGTTAAATCTGTGAACCATATCTAATTCCTTAAATATGGAATTAATAACAGATCACCACACAGCTCAATATTTTTATGTGTTGCACAAAATTCGTAAAACCAGAGAAAACCACCTTGGCAGCCTTACTGTTTCATTCCATGGTTCTCTAATAGAACCCTTTGCTAAACTTTTAGAGACACCTCTGAAACCCTTTATTACATAAATTAGGACACACAACAAAAAACAACTAAGTGCTTATGATTGCTATCTAGTATACAGGTTAGCAAAACATGTCATTGATTCGCAATAGATGTAACAGCCTTATATATTAATATTCCTCATGAAGAGGGATTGTTGGCTCTGAAATATTGGTTGGATTATGACTTGTATCCCTCAGAATTCATCAATTTTCTTAATTAATAATATGAACTAATTCTGACAAAAATATATTTTATTTTCATCATTAGTATTTCTTGCAGTTTAAAGGTACTACAAAGGTTGCAGCATTTGCACCCTTATACATAGATCTCTTTATGGGATTTTTTGAAAAGACATATATTTATGACAGGAATAAAAATATAATTTTTTTCAATGTATTGATATATGGCATCATTATTTGCATGATGTATGGTTTATTTGGAAAGGCAATTTGAATGAATTAAAAGCATGTTTACAGTATTTGAATAGCAACATGTCTGGTATTCAATTTATTGCTGAAGCAAAATTATTCACTGTTGACTTCTTGGATGATAACTAAACCTACAGATGATACTTTAGTTAGTAAATCATATAGGAAGCCTTTAAATAAAAATGGGTTTACACTGATCCAGCTGCCATCTATCACACACACACACACACACACACACACACACACACACACACACACACACACACACACACACACACACAAATCCCAGTTTCTGAGGTTACAGTATGTTTGCAGTATAAATGAAGCATATACATCAGCAGCTTAACACAGGGGCTTTAGGATTAGTGGTCTTACAGCAACACAAATGGGACATTTGAGACACAGTAATTTATTATAATATTATGAAGACAGGGGTGTGGGCAGATCAAAGCCCATCAGTATTACTACTAGTTACATAGCCGGCCTTAGGCATAGGCCAACTGGGTGGTTGTCTAGGGTGCCACTCTAGCAGGGGCACTTTTTCAGTATTTATTTAATGTAAGTAGACCAGGATGGGGGAATTGGGGTGGTGTGGTGGGGGGTGCCGTAGAGCCCTTTTGCCTAGGGCACCAGTTGACCTAAGGCTGCTCCTGACTAGTTATGTAACAAACAGGTTTCAGATCAGCCAGGTGATTAACAAATGGAACAAACATGTTTCAGATTAGCCAGGTGATTAACAAATGCTGGCTAATTTTGCTAAGCAATTCAGTTTTGTGTAGTTGTTTGACAGCTGAATGTAGGTTTAGTTACTGTACAGGTAAAAATATTGGCCATATTTAAGAACAGCATAATTGTGGTTCTAATGTGAAGCCTGAAACTTTATTCAATGAAGTTATAGTCCTTGTGGACATTTTTCAGTATACAAATATATTTTTAGAATGTCTGTACTTTTCCAAAAGACTATAGTAAGGTATTTTACATAAAACAGGGTATAACTTCTAAGAGCAAAGACATTATTTATTTAGTCTAATGTGTTTGTGTGTGGTGCAGTCAATATCAGTCAATCAAGTAGTCGACATTTCAAAAGAATGGAAGAATGGAAAAAAATGTGAGAAATCCAAAGGATGAAAAACTCCATTATTCTTGTTTTTTATTTTGGAGGGGTAAGCTCCCCTGCACCCCGCCCCCCCTGATGTGGGGGCCCCCCCAACTCCATGGTCACACCAACTGGAAGAAGGAAAAAAATCTCCCTAAAGAAGTGAATGATTGACAGCACACAATAAGAAATTATACCTGCAATGATTTCCTACTGGGAAAACAGCATCTGGTGTTATGCCACTTTTCTGTTTTTATAGCAGGCTACTGATGCTCAAGCAATTTCACCTTGAGCATGTCTAGGGAAGAAATTTAAGGAACAAATTACAAACCATTTGAATGATATTAATTGAATTAAACAAAAGAGTGCTCTGCACAAACATAAATCACCACACAGCTCAGTTTCCTTTTGTGGGCATTGACGGAGTTGTGCATGTTCAGCAGGGTGCACATAATGTTAGAGCATCTTAACATTTTGTATTTTAACTACTGGAACATTATATCACTCTGGGTTAAAGAATTGGTTGATGCATTGTTGACTAGTATGCACTATATATTAAATTGAACATGAATTTACTATACTATGATTTGATTAACATGTTTATTTATTTATTTATATTTGTTTACCAGAGTAGTGCACTGGTCAGTAATGATCAATTTTGGGCTTAGCCTAAGTGAAATACAAAACCTTTCACAAACAAAAAATACAGAAATGTAAGCAAAAACAGAATAGTTCAGACTAATTACATAGAAATAACTATGCATATATATCCTAGTGAACAAGTACAGTGCAATGTACAATCAAGCAGATTGTGATGTAGAAAATATACATTAGTTTCTTTAGTGAGTCAATCTTCAGTGAATATTGAGAGAGGAGAGAAGACATGGAAAGGAGATGTTAAGCAATATGCATGAGATAAGGCATTGAGGAGTTGCCTTTGTCTATTAGTAGTACATGGGGACAGTTCTGGGGGAAATATCTGTTTCTCACCAATAGATCTAAGTTGTGCTTGAATATGGACAGGGATGAACTTTGTTTTATGTGAATGGCGAGTCTGTGTCATAGCAGCAGTATCTTCTTCCAAGCCATTCTGCTGATGTAATAAAAGAGGTTTAGATCCCTAGACTGACTATTTCTGATACCATTTGCCTTAGTAATGTGCAGTAAATCCATCTTTAATGGATCGGATTGTGCCTTATATGCCAGCCACAGATAATCTCTTAGCAGTCTGTAAGACACTGAGTATAGTGACAGGGCTTTCAGTCATTTTTATTTATTTTACATTTGTTGACCGGACTAGTCCAACTGGATATATGTCCATTTTCAGTGGAGGCCTGGGGAGAAAAGCTCCACTTACATCAAAATGTTTATAAACACAATGGTATGTACAAAGGCATTGGTACATTACAAAGCTTAGGCATACATTACATTTCATAGGATTTAGCATTTGAATATGAAAAATCCAAGTGCAAACAGTTTTGGATATTCCTGATAAAATATGTCAAAGACACTATTAATTATAAAGTCACACACACAAATGTCACACAAAAATGCTAGTGTCTAACAGCAATGGATATTCATACAAAGTATGTACAAGGACACTCTTATGTAAAGGCTCACCAGAAGACCTAGTGTAAGATGGCTATGGATAATCATTAAAAATATGTAGAGGACATTAGTCCGCTGTATAGTCATATTAACTTTATTATCATTAGAGAAAACACAAGATTATACTCATGAGAAGACAGGTGTCGAGGGAAGGGTTTGGTAGTTAGTCTGGGTTGACACAGGGGCATAACCAGTGTGATTTAAGGTAGGGTTTTAGTTTGCTTTTAAATATGTTAGCTGAGGCTAGGGAGGTTAGGTGATTAGGGAGGCTATTCCAGGTTTTACCCACTGTATTAGGGAACAATGCGTCACCGGCTGAATTATTGGATTTAGCCATTTGTACTAGTAATTTGTTAGATGAGCGTAGGGTTTTGAGATTATTATAGGGGATGATTAGGGTATTGAGTATTGGTGTATTTGTAGGTTGATACAGGATCTTATGGACTATTGTTAGTTGGTTGAAAAGTATTAAATTTGGCAATTCTAACCAGCCTAGTTGATTCAGACAGTCATTCCATGTAGGACATGTTATTTAGGCCTTGTATCCTTTTAGTAAGGTATCTCTATGGACATTGCAGTTGTTTCATGTGTCTGGACAAGTACATGCCAAAGGAGGCATTATATTCAATGACTGGCATAATGGGGTTCAGTAAAGGGAAACAATGTCATCCCTGGATCTAGACAAAATCCATTTGTTTATAAGTTGTGTAATACAGAAAGACTTGCTTATAACTATGGATGTATATTGGTCAAAAGTTAGGTCATTGTCCACATGAATTCTCAAATCCAGAACAACTGGGTCAACTCTTAGGGGTGTATTGTCGGTTTAGCAGTTCCCTGAGGTATCTGGCTTCCAAAAAGATACACTAATGCATTTTTTGGCATTTAGTTTCAGTCCATGATTTTAGCAACAGTTATTTATTTAGGGCAAACCTTCCAGCAGGATGGCTAAGTCATTTTGGATTTGTTGACTGTTCCTGGTCGGCAGTCATCTGAAAACTTAGTCAGCCAGACCCTTTGTTGCTGACAGTACTGAAGCAGACCTTCTGAACTCCAGCACACATGATTATGGGATTTAGTGATGACTTATAAGAGGGCCATCACTATTGTCCTCAATACTTGTTTATTCTCATTTGATTAACAGAATAGAATACTGATCCTAATGAAACAGTTTCACAATCTGCCTGGGAGAATACAGTAGGCAGGACAAAACATAGCTGATGAAAACTTTAGAAAGTATTGCAGTCAAGCTATCAGCACTTTAACTAAACATGCAACTGCAGCTTATAAAGGAACTGTAATTATAAAAAAAAATAACTGTCAGTATTTAAATTGTAAGTCAAGTTATGTAACAGGCTCAAGATAAAGCAAATGTACCTATCAAAGAATGATATCAAAGTACAGGCAAAGAGAAATTAATAGGGGAGTCCTAAATGAAAGACCAGCACTGGTAGAGTTTTTAGTAGAATCTAGAACAGAAGCTGCCATTAAAAAAAGGAATAATTGATAGAGCATATAAAATATTGCATGGTAACTATAAGAGTCAAACACAGGAGGTTAGAGAGGATTGGCAAGAGAGACTGGGTAAATAACATACAAAGAAATAATGGGAGGATATATGTATGTCTCCCAAATATGCAAAAAATCTAGAAGATTTAGGATTTTTGCTTGGAAATATTTACATAGATATTTTTATACCCGAAGTAGACTCCAGAGAATTTTCTTCAGGTAGACAGGAAACGTTGAACGTGTGATGGGGAAGAAAGAGATAACTGGGAACATATGTTCTGAGAGTGTGGTGAGTTGGTGGACTTTAAGGATTTCCTATGGGATGCATTGCTGGAGATGCTGGGTGGGCAGATTGGTGTGACGAGGGCGATGATTTCTCCTGAGCTATGATACAGAATCAAAATTGCCTAGACATGTTAAGGTCTTGCTGTGTCTAATTATGGTGGCTGCCATAAAAACAATTACTATAAAATGGAAATCAAATTTTAAACCAACTATACTAGAAGTAGTGAATATAGTAATAGAGATAAAACAAATGGAACTGAGATCTTTAGAAAAGGGTAGGAGCAAACTACATAAGAAAAAAGTGGGAATTGTGGGAACAATCATACAGGGGAGGAATGAGATTTAAAAGAAGGTAGGATTTAAATGAGCTATGTAATGTCTGACTGAAAATTATTGGGTAGATTATAGGTGATGTGTAATGTTTGCTACTGGAAGTGTGTCAGTATAGTTTGTGATGTAAAATGCTTGCAGCAATGATTGTGTTGGTGTGGTCTATTTTCATTTATATAAATGTATGATTGCCTATGTCATAAGTGATGATTTAATAAAGATGTATGTTAATTGTTTAAAAAAGTGGGCAGAAAGTGAATAAATTGTGTAATGCTGCTTAGGTTATATGATATATAGCAATATATGTGAAGTGTACTGTTTGTAAATGTGAAATTGTTAATACCGTTTGATTACTTTTATATAAATGTAAATTTGCCTATGTCACATGTGATAATTCAATAATGGTCTTTAAATAAAAAGAAAAAGGATAACGCAAATGCAGTAAATATTGAAGATATACAACATATGCAATTAGGTGTAAGAGGGAGGGAAAATAGAAGGGGAGAAAGAGTTAAGGTAGAATAAAAGGGATGTGGGAAAGATGATAAAGAAGGGAGGCAGACCAGAGATTTCATGGGTAGAATATAATATGAGGAAGCACACATAAATGGAAGTACAATGTATTTTAAGTTATGCTACCTATGTGCATCTTTTACAAGAAGCTTTGCAATTCAAATGATTTTTACACTATTATGGAAGGCTTAGTAGGAAGGAATGATCATATCTCTAATGGGAGGCACTCCCATATGTTGGGGATAATGTTGAAAAACAGTAGCTGGTATATATTCACCATATCTAATGTGTATCCAATAAGTTTGACATGATAGAGTATTTTGAAAAACACCTAAGAAAAACTAAAAAAAAACAACCACTATTCCCCAGATACCTTCATTGCAGAAACAGAGGAATCCTATTACAAAAAAACAATGCAGGTAAGGCTCCAGGTTCACAAACAGTCTTTTAATAAAACCAACAAGCGCATTCACCAAATGCTTCTTCAGGTGTGACATAAAATCAAAGTACCTAAGACACCATATTTAGCTATTGCCCTAAGATCACATGACAAAAAAAATTCCCAGCTTAAAGGTACACTCCCTAAAACCCATTCCAAAAACATTTTAAAATATATATATATATATGAAGTTGGATCTATAGAAGTATATATATATAAACATACATAATTCTAAGGACAAATACACATATATTTGATCATAGAAATATAATATATATATATATATATATATATATATATATATATATATATATATAAATATATATATATATAGATATATATATATATATAGATATATATATATATATATATATTTTTTATATTAATAAAAATATATAGAACAATACACAAACACATCATACTGATGTATTTGATCACGAAGGTAGCATAGATAGATAACCAATCACTCATTTCCTTCATAGTGGCCTGGCCTTCAAATCAGGTCTTAATGTTATACAATCATTCAAACCATGCCCTGTATTCGCTATCACCCTAATGATCTATTGGGCTTCCATTTCTTCAGTTCTTAATCTCATATCCCCACCTTGTTTACTACCATAATTCATTCCTACAACTGAAAAACCAAAACTATGTGTATTATCAATACTGGCAGAGTGAGTTTCTAGTAGGGGGTCCTTTGAGTAATCATATTTTTTAGAAGGTTTGTAGATAACCTCTTTATTTTATGGGATGGTACCCGTGAGACCTTGTTGGAGTTTGTTGACTCTTTGAATAGATCTACTCATTTTTTGACATTCACTGTGAAATGGTCTCAAACGAATGTTGACTTCCTGGATGTGACCATTTTTAGGGATGATCGGAACTTACTTGGGACTAGACTACATAGAAAAGAATGTAGAGTAAATCATCTGCACAGCAGAGAAGGTATGCATCCACAGTATATTTTTAGGAATGTGGTTCAAAATCAGTTATATAGAGCCTCTGGACTCAATGTGAGTGAACAAGATTTTCAACACAAGACTTTCAACAACAGCTTGATACTGCTAGCATTGAGCTGGTGCATAGAGGATATGATGTAGATATGATAGGGAAGAATGTAGAGACAGTGGTAAATAAGAGAGGTATAAGAGCTAAACCTTATTTCTCTGAACGGATGCAAGATAACAGTAGTTATGAGTTGAGAAGGAGATGTAATAACAACTTAAGAGTGTCATTTTGCTATTCAAGGAATATTAGTCAGTATACTAGTATTATTAAGAAGAAGTGGGACATTCTAATGGCTAGTGAGCAAGTTAGTACATTTTTGGATTTAACACCTCAGTTTATTTTTAGAAATAAAAAGTCTTTGAAGAGACGCCTTTACTGTCCAAGGGATACTAACATACCAGTCACACAAGGAAAACCTACTCCCTGTAGGAAGTGCTCTTTTTGCCCATATATTAATTATAGATCCATCTTCTTGCACCCAGATACAGCAGAACAATTTCATTTTAAGATTAAGGCTACTTGTACCAGTATGCATGTGGTATATTTAGCCGCATGCAGGGTATGTAGTAAATTCTATGTCGGGAAGACTGACATAATGTTAAAAGATAGGATTAGAGAACATGTATATCATATAGACAAGAAAAGCATGTTTAATGCATTAGAAAAATATGTTGCCAATACTGATAATACACATAGTTTTGTGTTTTTCAGTTGTAGGAATGAATTATGGTAGTAAACGAGGTGGGGATATGAGATTAAGAACTGAAGAAATGGAAGCCCAGTGGATGACTAGGTTGAGACGAAATGCAGGACATGGTTTGAATGATTGTATAACATTAAGACCTGATTTGAAGGCCAGACCACTACGAAGGAAATGAGTGATTGGTTATCTATCATATGCTACCTTCATGATCAAATACATCAGTATGATGTGTTTGTGTATTGTTCTATATATTTTTATTAATATAAATATATATATATATATATATATATATATATATATATATATATATATATACTATAATATAATATAATATAATATAATATATATATATATATATATTATATTTCTATGATCAAATATATATTGTCCTTAAAATTATGTATGTTTATATATATACTTCTATAGATCCAACTTCATATATATATTTTAAATGTTTTTGGAATGGGTTTTGGGGAGTGTACCTTTAAGCTGGGAATTTTTTGTGTCATGTGATCTTAGGTCAGTAGTTAAATATGGCATCTTAGGTACTTTGTTTTTATGTCACACCTGAAGAAGCATTTGGTGAAAGTACTGATTTGTTTTATTAAAAGACTGTTCATGAACCTGGAGCCTAACACAAAAAAAAGAGAAAAAGAGCACAGTGATGTTTGACCTTTTATTAAAACAATAGCCTCTGAAGCCACAGACATGGTTAATGCCACTAGAGTTGCAAAGGCCTATCTGATGGAAAGCTTACACTTGAAATGTACAAGAAAATAGATAACAGGAAGCACTTGTAGGAGGGCAAAAATGCCATCCAGTGCATTTTTCTGACATCAGGCTAATCAGCTTTGCTAAGCTGATTAGCCTAATATTGTGAGGTTGTTATGCAGTTCTTCACTAAAATGGTTACATGTATTAGATACAAGACTCTACCAATGGCCTCCAAAGGTTGTTGTAGTGAGTTGGTATCCATACTTTCCAAATGGTGCTGGGCAGAAATGGTGACGGCATAGGTCATCACTTTGATTTTAGGCTTGCATCTTGCCACATGTGGCCTATATCCCAGCTGAACTATGCTTTATCTATCATGCATGAATTACTTTTTTTTCAGTGATTTTTCAGGATGTTTATCCCCTAAGAAATGTCTTTTTTCCAACTATACTAAAAGAGGACATTTTTACACACATCATTAAGAAACCGTCTTCATAGTGCATAGAATTAGTCTCTTGCCTTTATCTATAATCTTCCATTAATTGACAAGTGATAAGGAATTTGGTCAATATGTAGTGAAAATCATGCTTACTTACTTAACTCCTGGCCTCCTTGACCCTTGCATGTCTATTTTCAGAAGTCATCATAGCAAATAGAGTGTCTCACTAGGGAAAGCACATGACCTCCTTGTGGAGAGCGAGCAGAAGCATCGATTCATTTTAATCCTCCTTAATCTCACAGTTTTACTAAATAGATTCCAGGATCCTCATTGGATACTTTCATTCCCACTGAAGATCCACTGTCATTTGCAAGGCTTAAAGAGAGTTATTCTGGAATAAGCATATTCTTCTGGTAACTGAAATTCCATAAGGCTTTTTAATGATGTTGCTATTATTTTATTGATCATCATTACACCTATGGATATTATTACCAGTACCAATTTGGCATATCAGTGCTTTCCTTATGATACCAAATAATGCCTCGCCTTCAGTCAGAAGTGCATTAAATGTCCATATTTCCTTTGAGGGATATCTTTGATTGATTTTATACTAGTTATCTTATGTTCAACCCATCCAATATATATGTATAATGGCTTGGAGGTTCACCTTTGAAGTATTATTGTTAATTTACTGAAATCACATTGTTTGGATTTTAACTATGTCAAACAGCAACAATGTAAGATCACCTTTCAAAACAAAATTGTCCAATGGCATGCCATAACTCATGTAGCCAAGACCTACAGCTGATACATTGAAAATATGATGCCAAAATATTATGAAAAAGATGTGTTGTTTTCATTTATTACAGTATCAATAGAAATCAACCAAAATGACAATCTAACAGAGAAACAATAAATTACATATGTCCTTTCTTGGTCACCTATCGAGAAATGATGGTGTGTGTCTTTCATATGGACAGATATGTGATTTTACAGATCAGGAACAAACTGGGAATGGATAATGCCTCCTCCATCATTTTATAAGTCATAGTATTATTGGGGAATGCCATACATGGTCTCATGAAGATTTGGCAGGAAACCAGAGCAGCTGTGCAAGGTAAAGCCTGACAGCAATTAAAGCTCAGGCATGCTACTTGTATTAAATTTTAAATGTGCACACATAGCATAGATTCCTTCAGCACTTTCTTTCATTGATTTACTTTACTCCCACCACACATGGCCTTTCTAAAGTCATATGCAAGCAGTACAATTTGAGAGGTCTCAAGATAAAACAGATGGGTCATTGGACTCATCCATTGCTGGCTGGCATTTAGCAGACCTTCTTTTGGAAATCATAGAGAAAACATTCTGCTATGAAGTCTTCAGTCTTTGCCACCAAATGTATTTAATTATTTATTTATTTACTTATTTATTTATTTTTAGATAGATATTTGGTATAAAGTCAGGAAATATGGATATGGACAGGAAATATCATAAAACAGTGGCTGTTACAATGGTAGAACACTGGAATATCAGTTCTATCTTCTTCTTTTAGTAACATTTATTCAGTAATTCATTTGTCTTGTTTTCAAGCTATAAGCTAATGGAACACCTCAGACTTTGTGCCTGCAGCCAGCAAATGTAGTACCTACAAGAGAGAAATTAATCCTGATTTGTTCAATTTATGCACACTGCTGCTATATCCAATTCCACAAATGCAGAAGTTAAATGGTACTTTTTTCACATTTTATTATGAAATTACGCAGATGCTCCATATTTATTCAGTTATACAAATGTAAACATGTCGAAGACTGAATGGCTAATGTAAGCTTTTAAATTAACATGGACTACCATAGGCTTCTTCATGTACCACAGCAACAACATTGAAGACCTACTAAGAACTAGGAATTCATGTACCACTGCAACTGCATTAAAGACCTACAAGAACTAGGAATTCATGTACCGCTGCAACTGCATTAAAGACTTACAAGAACTAGGAATTCATGTACCGCTGCAACTGCATTAAAGACTTACAAGAACTTGGAATTCATGTACCCCTGCAACTGCATTAAAGACCTACAAGATCTAGGAATTCATGTACTGCTGCAACTGCATTAAAGACCTACAAGAACTAGTAATTCATGTACCGCTGCAACTACATTAAAGACTTACAAGAACTAGGAATTCATGTACCGCTGCAACTGCATTAAAGACCTACAAGAACTAGGAATTCATGTACTGCTGCAACTGCATTAAAGACCTACAAGAACTAGAAATACTGAGAGACAGAACTGCTGACTCATCCACCAGATTATTCCACTTTTTTGAAATGAGCTCCTTAACTTTTTATAGTAATTTTAAATTGCCCACATTTCATTGCCCTTCTGCTGCATACCACTTAGCGTGCAAATATTAGCTCTGCATATCTTACAGAGATGTCTATTAAAACCCAATAAAACCACTGTCTAGCTGTCATCACTCATTGTATTAACTTACATAACAATCACTTATGCACCTCTGCTCTACTGTCTGCTGTTGAAAAGGATGCTAGTAAATAATACATATTTTCAGAATGCCCCATTTAGAAAATATATGTACTAAGGAGCTGTTCCTCTTGGATAAAACCCTTTAAATCATTTTGAGTAGTGTACTTGTTTACATTAGTCAGAGCAGTGACCTTGCATGTATTTACGTGCTAGCAGTATAACAGGATGACAAAGGTGAGTAGCAGTTTTGATAGAGTAAAGCTTTAGCAGCTGGCAATAAAATGATGGGAAAAAATGATCTCTAGTAGCTGAATGGCATATAAACACTGATGCATACTCTGAAGGCAATGAATGATTTAATTGCAGACAGGATATGACTCCTTTGCATAATTGGCTGTCTAGGATTTGTAAACTGTTATTGGTCTGTGAAGCTTATAAACGGTGGAGCATTTGACCTTACCTGATAAGTAAAAGGGGTAAAACATCCCTTTCCTCAGAAGGCAAATGGGGGAAGACAGTTTACCTGGTAAATCTAAGAAGAGAGTTTGATTATTTTTCTGAGAGGAAACTTTGATAAAAAGCGAAGATGGTGCCTGACTGTAAGAAAAAGCAGCGCTTTAGGCAGATGCACGCTTATTAGGAGAATGAAAGTGTAAGTTGTGCATGTTGTATCACCAGTGATTACATCATGGAGCATGCAAACACCAATAGACTAGTTTGCTAAATTTTAAATGAACAGAGTTGCACAAAATTGTGAAGTCAGACAGCACATTAATTCATTAATACTGTGGAATGTCACACTTTTAGCAGCCTACACATATTCTTACAATCCAGAGTATTTTTAAAAATCACGTTAAAAGTGTAAGACAAACAAATATAAATATTTTGTGAATAAACAGTACAAAACAGCAGTGGTGCCCACAAAAAAGTCTCATTTACAATGTTGCTAGTCAATGCATTCATAGCGTTACATTAATATACAACAATATATTATACAAACAAAATGATTTTTTTCTGAAATTTCTCAAATTGCCATATATTGGAAAGTTTACAACCAAGACATAGATCTTCAGAATGCTTGTTAGTCAGACATAATCTTTCATATGACAGCAATAAGGTCCTTTCTGAGCATATGTTTATTCAGACATTAACAGAAATATGAAACAATATGCTTGATTGTATAATTAACACTATAACTAACATCAAACATCTCTCACAATTTGCAGCTTAAAGAGGAAATCTCAAAAAACATTTTTTAACAACACCTAAGCTTTCAACCGATGCCATGCAACAGTTTGTAAATTGCATGGTTTTGGAAATCTCTCTCTATCTATCTATCTATCTATCTATCTATCTATCTATCTATTTATATTTGTTAATCAGGCTAAAACTCTGATCCTTTGCACAAACAACCGGCACCTCCCATCACAAACCAGACAACACATAAAACACAAAATCAGTGTGCCGCACAATCACAGCCCTTAAGGCGAAATAACATACCTAACACACTAGTAATAGGTGACTCTACAGTCAGGCACACTGACGTCCACTCACTAGGCTGGACAAGCAGAAGGTTACTGTTAGCTGCCTGTCAGGAGCCAGAATCCACCACATAACACAAGCACTCAGGTCACTCCAGAACAAGTACAAATATGACTCTGTCATTGTTCATGTTGGTGTGAATGACCTGATACGTACCCCCCTGGACTACATGAAAAGAGTCATGGAAGAGCTCTCTGATCATGTAGCCCAGGCTGGTATGACCCTGACCCTGTGTAGCATCCTGCCCTCACCAAGAATGATACCTCAGTATAAAGAAAAAATGATCAATTTCAACAACTGGCTAAGCTTCTGGTGTCATTCAAAGGGGATCCAATGTCTGTCAACCTGGGACGTCATGCTCGACAAGCCATGTTGCTTCACAAGAGATGGCTTGTACCTGTCACCCTTAGGCTTTCGAATACTGGCCAAGGCTCTTGCTGCCCCCATAGTGCCTTTTTTAGGCAAGGCTCAAAAGTCAAACCCACCTCCGTAAACAGCACAATTAACAAAAAACTGAGGGTTAAGCTACTCAACGCCAGGAGTTTAAATCTCAAAATGCACATGCTCAAAGCACTCCTCAGTATGGAGAACGCCGACATCTGTGCAGTAACTGAAACCTGGTTCAAGGCTCCAGAGAGCACCCTAGCACTACCAGGCTGCAGCTCATACCACACATTTCGGCCACAGAACATGGACTGAAACACAAAAGGAGGGGGTGTATCCATATTCATAAAGAATATCTACACCTCCAGGTTAGTGGCACAGCATGATACCTCTGAGATCATCCATGTGCAATTAACATCGGGCAAATCTGCAGTGTAAGTTGTGGCCTGATACAGATCACCCTCCATGACCCAGGACCACCACTCCACCTTTCTGGAGACACTGGAAAACATGAAGGTCCTACTGAACACCCTGATATTGGGCGATTTCAATTACCCTACCATTCACTAGGAAATCTACTTGAGTACAAACTCCCAGGCCCAGCGCTTCCTGGAATTTATCAAATCAAATGCCCTGGATCAGCTGGTAAATTCCCCTACCAGAGGTAAAAACATATTGGACCTGGTCATCACCAACATGGGTGACAGGTGTTCCACACTGGATGTCAACCCATCACTGGTTAGATCAAACCATAAACTAATCACTCTGGATGTCCACACCCCACCACCACCCCCAACTAAGGAAACCACAGTAAAAAATGTTCTAAAGCAAACTTCACCTTACTTAAGACAGAGGTGGTAAGTTTCACAGCCCCCACGCTAAAGGATAACACTGCCCAAGATGCAGAAACCTTTACAAATGCACTCTACGAGCACCTACAAGGATGCATGGATCATGCCATCCCTAGCAAAACCAAGACTCACTCCTCTAAGAGAAGGAAACCAGTTTGGTAGACCCCTGCCATAATCAGGCTATACAATAGAAGGAGAAAACTAGTTCAGAAAAAAAACAAATCCCAAAAAGGAAAGACATCCCTGATCAGTATCAGTAAGAAACTAAGGTCCTTCATAAAATCATCCAAGGCTAACTTCGAAAGAAAAATAGCCAATGATTCAAAAGATAACCACAAATCCTTCTATAGCTATGTTAAGAATCTAAGTGGCAACTCACAGATATGCATTTAACTAGTGCAAAATAGCACAAAATATACTGAACCTACTGATATCGCCAACTTCCTGGCAGATAGAGTCAGTGCAAACTTCACCCCCCCTCTCAACTCCAAAAGGGCCCACAACAAAACCAGAAAAGTCCCAAAAATCAGAGACACACAGGTGAAAACAGCCTTTTCAAAAGCCAAAAACACAGCGTCAGTGGGACCAGATGTTGTCCCAGGCTGCGTCTTGCACGAACTACAGAACGAACTAACCCCATCACCTAAACACGCTGTTCAGTCTCAGCCTCTCCACAGGCTACGTGCCCATAGAATGGTGCACAGCAACAGTTATTCCTCTCCACAAAGGAGGGGCCACAACCTACCATGGTAACTATCGCCCCATAAGCCTGACTAGCCTGGTCTGCAAGGCTATGGAGTGCATCATCATGGAACTCATTAACAAAGACATTGGGAACCTCCAAACACTTGACCTGACCCAGTTCAGCTTTGTTAAGGACAGATCATGCCTACTAAACCTGGTTGACTTCTTTGAGACAGTCACCAAGGCCATAGATGAAGGAAAGGTGGTTCACACAGCCTACCTTGACCTCACCAAGGTTTTCAACACCATTCCCCACTCAGGTATTACAGAAAAACTCATCAGCCTGAACATAAACCCCTATGTCATGAGATGGGTTGCCAACTGGCTTACAGACAGAACTCACACGGTAAGAATAGCAGGCTCCAGGTCTGACTCTAAACCAGTCACAAGTGGTGTCCTGCAAGGCTTAGTCCTGGGACCCCTACTGTTCCGCATATACTTCTCAGAAGTACAGGCAAACACAGGAGGACTATGGCTAACCAAGTTCGCCGATGACTGCAAACTGGGAGCCATAATTGACTCTCTGGCTAACATGGACATCCTTCAAAAGGGCCTTACTGAGACGGACACCTGGTGTCAAAGTCATGGCCTTAAACTAAGTGCCAAAAAATGCATAGTCATCCCGTTTGGGAAAAACAAAACACCCACGGATTACCACACAGGTGGTAGCCCCCTTAATACAGAAGAGGTAATAAGAGATCTGGGGTCCCAGGTAGACAGTAATCTCTCCTTTGACAATCATATTGCCTACGTAGTTAGGAAATCCCTCTATTGGCCCATCTAATTACTAAAGGGCTTGCATCTAGAAATAAAGAAATTATAGTGTCCCTCTACTCGTCACTCATTAGACCCATCATAGAGTACAATGTCCCATTTGGGATGTACCTCACAAGACACTTCCAACAGCTGGAAAGACCCCAAAAGTACCTCATCAAGAGGATTACTGGCCTCAAAAATATATCCTATGCAGCCTGACTGAAAAACTCCGGCTGTACTCAGTGGCATATCGCTTACTCAGAGGTGATCTCTGCTTGACTTACAAAGCCATGTCCAACTAAGAATTGATGGACATGCTCCACCTAAAGAAATCTAAGTAACTGCGAGCCATGTGCTCTAGTGAGCTAAACCTCACCACAACAATAAATAGAACATGCTGGAGGGATAGATTCCTGTCACAGAGACTCTCCATGCTTTGGAACAAAATTCCAAACTACATCAGGTAGAGCCCCTCACTAACACTCTTCAAGAGAAACCCTGATGAGTGGATGGGTAAGAGAAAATACACCCCTGGGATCACTTCATTGGCTCTGCTTGACAGAGGATCAGTTAATTAATCAATGGCGACAAAAGCCGACACACTCTGGCTAGGCTTATAAATGCCCCTGAGCAGATAGCCTAGTACCTACCTATGAACATATAAACCTATTATCATAATTACTAGCAAACAATTAGTAATATTATCAGTATACTACAACTGGACAGTGTTTTTTTCTGTTCCCTAACATGGCATTTCATACCATTCCCTTCAGTAACACATAGGTGTCTTAGTTATAAAAATATGACTGTAAATATGAAAATATGAATAATAAGTAGACAATGATTGACTTCCCCACTGCCGGATATGCTTGATTAACAATCATAGTATCACTGTGTTACTGTCCTTTCTAATATTCCATATTGGTAAGTCACTTAACTAAGGAAGCCAGACCCAAAAATGTCTGAATGCCCTAAGGAGCAATGGGTGTTTACTGAAGGTATTAAAAAAGAAGGCACTGCATGCTTGAATGAGTTAAGCCTCGTTTTAGAAATACAGTTGTCAGTCTGGCACACACAAGTAACACTGTCTTGTTAGACATTAGGATGGTGCGCATCAGCAGAAGGTGAGATAAAACAGTGGAAAAGAGACAAGGATGAAAACCAGGAACCATTTGAAATGTCAGGACCAGGCCAAGAAATGGACTTACTTATTCTATGTCCATGATAGCCATTTCTCAGAATATTCCCTTTTCTCCAAATTATGGCAGTCTTGGAGTCGGTATATGTAAGTTTGGGGGTGTGGAGGACTTTCCTTCCTGCAAAAGAAGAAGTTTAAAGGAGAAGAGTGATCTTCAAGATTCGCCATTTTCTAGCATGTTCACTTTAGTCACACATATGAATGAAGCAGAGGTACAATAACCAACAACTACTATTATTCATATGATGATAAAATACAGCTCATGAATAACCTTAGCAAAATATGGAAACAAGTAATCACATGCCACACATTCAGGAAAAGGACCAAATTCTATATATTACCACAAAACCAGCACTATACCTCAGAAGAACCAACAAATTGACACTATAAAGCTGTGAAAAAAACATACACATATATACAGCTAACTTTGCGTACAGTAGCAATGGAACATATATGCAAGGAATACTGCATAAGTCACCTCTGATACACACTATACTGTCACAAACATGCAGTAGGGAACCCAGAGCAACTTTCACATGTACAAATTCCCACACCAGAGAAATGAAAATAAGAAAGCTGGTACACATATACATATGTAAACTGCAGTTGTATCCTAGCAAGGCAGTTTTGATTTGGGCAGAGGAGTAGTGAAATACAGAAAGATAATAGAGTCACAAAATGTATGCACCTTAGATAGGTGGCATGTACACTTAAGGTTTAATATTTCAGAAAAGTAACTAATGTTAGCTCTAGAGACAGTATAATAGAAGAAGAAGAAGAACAAAATGCCACTATGCTGTACATTCAGGATAATGTGACATGTATGCTTGCTAACAATCCCGGCCAGAGATGTGAAACATTTTATGTATAGACAAAGCCAATGGAGCCAACAGTAATAAACTGTACAGTTGACAATACAGCAACCACGAAAAAAGTAATAAACTGTGCAGAAACACGGCCAGAAACACTGAAACATTCACTTTTCTTCTAAAACCTTTATTGTATAGTAAGCGCTTTCACACTCCAGGTGCTTCATCAGACAACAAGCCATAACAATTCATTAATTAAATACCTTTCTAAAATTCAAAAGAACCAATCATATTCTAAAAACAATAAACCATGTTATGTAACTTCCTGTTAAACCAATTCAATTTGTCAAGAATATATTAAAAATAATAAAACCTACAAAAAGTTATTTTAAAACAGAAAAACATACACTTATATTACCATGCATTTCTAAAACAACTGATGCATAGTTAAACTCATTTCTTAGCCAGCTTACGTTCTTTCAAAGCTGGCTTAATGGATACTGCATCATTTAAGCCAGACCAAATGTGAGCACCTAATGTCAAGATCCACTTCATTTCAGCTGTATCTGTGCATGCATAGATGTTACCCAACCTAGTACCAATACCAAGAACTTGTAATACTTGAAACAGAAAGACATGTTCATCACCAGCAACTAATGTGTGCTTAGCTAACGCACTATAATCCATTTTTCTTCTAAAACAATAATCACGATCCCTAATACATTCTCGGAGCCTCCTATTAGTGTTACCTACATAAAATTTAGAACAGGCTGTACAATGAGCTATATAAACTAAGTTCCTGGTATTACAGTCAGCTTTAATCTTTTATGTCATTAATAGTAGCAACAGAAGGCTTGGCACTAAAAAAAGGATATTAATTATGACTGCAAAATAATTTGACAGGATATTGCAAATAACACAATCATAAAAGATCTAGGGATAATAGCACTCAGCAGTTGGCCCACATGTAACTTAGTGTGAAAAAACAATATCCGTAGCATTGAAAGGTATAGAAGAGTATAAAATCTCTTACTTTAGCTGGAGATATCATTAACAAGTTAAAAAAAACAAAACACCTCAAGAAACTTCTGAATATAGTTGATGTGACCTCCTCTGAAAAGGCAGTGCCAGGTGATGCTCATGGTAGAAGTGCACCCATTATAGTAAATGAGTTCACTGAAGCCATTAAACAGTTCCACTGTTATAAGGCTGTAGAAGAGCTGGTTTCTAAGTGGGGATGTTGAAGGTGATGGACGTTGCTGGTGTGACATGGTTAAAAATGATCTTAGTTTGACAGTAAGGCTGGAAGGTAACTCTGGAATAGCAGACTGTGTTAGCAGTCCCATTTTCTAAAAGGTTGAGGGCAATCCTTCCTGAGAAGACATGTAAGTGTGTGACTAAAAGCAGATTCTAGCTAAATGTCAAGCATCTACTTCTGGATGAACAGTCTAGCTTTAGTCTTGGCCATGGAACAGTAGAGCAATATGTTATCCTTTCATAGTCACTGAATTTTGTCAGTGTTGTTTTCTTGTGTTATGTGAACTTGGAGTGAACATATGACTGCATACCCCAAAATGTTTCATGGCAGTGTTAACAGCAGTAAAAAGTCCAAGGGCTACTGCTGCATAACACCCATCTGACATATGAGAGAGTGTCTATATTCTTGGAATTAAACTTTTAGTAGTGACCATTTCTGAAGGACTGCTGTCGAACTACTGAGTAGTTTTCATCCTTTTTCTTTGGTTATATAATGGCCTCAATCTGCAAAATACTTCATCAGTATTCATGACATTTTCAGAGACTGCTATCAGCATAATTATGTGAAAACACACATCAATTCTACCTTCAAATTAAAAGGAGCCATCCATCTTTCAAGTTTAATGAAAGAAGACCATACTTTTCAGTGTTTTATGCCTCAACATATTAAATAAAAAGCACACAATTTTATAAAAGAAAATTCATTCTCTTTTTAAGAATAATGTCAAAATAGCATGTTATAGATATTCATAGGTCAGAAAAAAAATGTCAAAACATGCCATATCTATAGTTAGTGGGATTTGGCTATATTAGCCTGAATGCACCAATAAAGACTTAAAAAGCAAAAAAAGTATTGCACATTCAGAATCCATCTAGTTGAAACACTGGTATGTCCTTAAGGGGTTATTTGCATATATCCCATGGGTGTCCACTACAAGAAGTTAAAGGTATTACATAGTAAAGAATCTAGCTTTTAATGGAAAGAAAACATGTGGGTTGCATCTTTCTTGTGTTTCTAAAACACAGCAATCACTACCTCAGCATCTTACACACACACACACACACACACACACACACACACACACACACACACACACACACACACACACACACACACTATCAGTGCCCTTTCAAAAGTGATCATGTAGCAATCCTATACTTTCACAGACAACATGCCTCCTCATCTCTACCACCAAAATAGACAAACTTGAAGACCTCTGATTTTGGATTGAGGAAAAATACAATAAATAATGACCACAGTAATATATTTCAAGCTGTTGCACTAAGATACATGCACATGCATCCCAATAACCCATATAAATGATTGCTCCATATTGATCATGTCATTTCCCTCCTCTTTCACTCATGGCCTGACCTCTAATAGCCACCATTTAGGCATATGTCCAATATCTGAGTGTAGAAAAATATGCAAGACATAGTAACCTCTGTAATGTATTTCAGCTTGTTACTCATTGGCACATGCATGCATTTTCCCCTTGACAAGCTATGTCAATAATCATTTAATGGTGATCATGTAAATGACCGCTGGTTTCATGCACACAGTCTGACTTCTAGCTCTCCCAAAAGATAGCCACATATTGTATGCCCCTTTGATTTTTAGATTGTAATAAAATTGAAAGAACAAATGTGCATAGTAATTTAATTCAACTTGTTGATGCCAGACTCATAATTGCTATTCCATACTCAACACAGAATATATCAACAATTATTTCACTGGGATTGTGAATCTTCCATTGGTTTCATTCACAGACTCCTCCTAAACATATAGCTGTTTCTAGTAATCCCTTCTGACACATGATCACCAAGAAAGTAGAAAAAAATAATGGTCAACAAAAGTTTTTTTTTTACTTCCCACTGTTGTCATTCATAATCATCCATTCATCTGAATTGTGTAAGCAAATACACATATGCATAAAGAGTGAATGGATCATTATTGTGGAGAGTAGACTTTTACCACTTTCTACAAACATGTCTGTTTCTCTGCCAGTAATAAGACAAGTAAATGAAGATACATGCAAGAGAATCCCATCATAAAAAATCAAAGGATCTGTTCCTCTCAGAATCTATAGTCACATAGCTAGAGATACCTGAGTAAGCACTTAGATCTGTTGATTTTAACAACTGAAGAAAGGTATTTATTTCACTAACATGGTAACAGGATACAAACTGACTAACAATGTTCTATTTCTGACAGAGGAGGAGGTAAGAAGCCATTCTAGAAAACAGCTTGACTTCTTACTTCTGGGCTCCATTATCATTTTTTTAAAATGAGAAACAGCATGGACATTATTTTGATAGCACAGTTAAGGCAGTGATTAAATAATTATATCAGAGTGTCTTTGACAAAAGATTTTTATTTTATTTTGGTAGCAGTCTTGTACTTATTTTAAAATAAAAAATTTACATTAAAACTGAGTTATGCCAAGACTCACATTTCCCTTGGTGCTAAGATAACTTATGTCCTGTAGTTAACATGTTAAGCTGAATAAAGGCAAGGTGGGTGCAGTACTTGGCCAAAGATGTGTCTTGCCTCACCACTGGTTTCTGAGTTTTATTGACAGGAGATGAGGTATAGCCAAGATCTGAAGACTGCCCAGTCTGGAATGTGAGGTTTACATCTTTCTTGTTTGCAAATGATGCTGTCCATTTATCATCAAATGACCTACATGTAGAGTCGTTACTGGAGTGACCCATTGCTAAATATGAAGTCTGTGCGATCACAGGGTCATAGGATCATAGGAAGTTACTAGGCTATTAGCCCTGAGGCCCTTAAAAGCCTAACCAAGAATTTAGCCCATGTTCCAACAATTCAGCACCCTATGCTACTGTCCAGCAGGGACACAGGTGGAATCCACGGGGTGTATCTGCTGTTTCCCATCCAGTTATCCAGGTTGAGCTTAAATGAGGTACTTTGCTTTACATGGGGAGGGTGTCTATTCCACAAAAGGGGAGTCTTTGGGACACAAATCTGTCCCACCAACAAGTCCTATTGATGTCACAGACCAGGTTGCAGTCGTGTGTGCGGGTTATTCGAGTAGAGCTTGACTTGCAGATATGTAGCAGTCCCATCAGGTTGGGGTCTGAGATTGTTTTGTATGCCAGACAGAGGTCACCTCTGAGGAGTCTGTAGGAGACTTAGTAGAGGGACAGGGCTTTTATCCTATCTGTGTAAGGTAGATGTTTGAGGCCCTGGCTTCTCCAGGTGAGGAACCTCTGTGGTCTCTCCAACTGCTGCATGTGCTTTGTGAGATACATGCCGAAAGATCCATTGTACTCAATAATGGGTCTTATAAGGGAAGAATACCAGGATATTATGACCACCTTGTCCCTGGATAAGAAACCCTTACTAATGAGGTGGGCCATGTAGAAAGCTTTCCTTACAACGGAGGCAATATGGTAGTCAAATTCAGTTTGCTATCAACCTGGGTGCCCAAGTCCCTCACGAGTGATTACATGCTTAGTACCTTATTATCAATGTAATAATTTGTGGGGATGTCACTCTCCCCAAAAGGGATGATGATGATGCATTTCTGGCATTCAGTTTGAGGTCATGTTTCTGGCACCAGTCATTTGTTTGGATAAGATCCTTTTGGAGGATGTCCATATCACGAGGGGAATTAATGACAGCACCCAGCTAGCAGTCATCTGAAAACTTGATCAGCCATAGCTCACTAGATTTGTCCTGCACCTCCAAGAAGTATATCCCAAACAGCAGAAGCCCCAAGACTGATCCCTGGGGTACACCACTCGTTACGGGTCTACTACTTGAGGTGGCTTCCCATATTTTGACTAGGTGGGTTCTATAAGTGAGCCAGTTTGCTACCCATCTGGTAACATATGGATTGATGCCTAGTTGAGAGAGTTTATCTATCATACCTGAGTGGGGAATAGTATCAAAGACTTTGGCTAGGTCAAGGTAGGCGGTGTGCACCATCTTCTCCTCATCTATGGCCTTGTTGACTGTCTCAAAGAAGTCGACCAAATTTAACAGACATGACCTCCCCTTGACAAAACCAAACTGTGTGGGATCAAGTGTCTGGAGGTTGCCAATGTCCTATTAATGAGACCCATCTGCTCTATGGCCTTGCAGATCAGGCTAGTTAGGCTGATTGGTCTATAATTTCCTGGATTGGTGGATGCTCCACCTTTGTGCAAAGGGATGGCAGCAGCTGTCCTCCACTCAGTTGGGATGAAGCTGATACTCAGGCTTTGGATGTATAGGGAGCCTAATGGTGCTGCAAGTTCCTGCCTGAGTTCATGTAGGATGTGACCTGGGATGATATCAGGTCCAATGGAGGTTGTATTTTTTCCCTTTGAGAGGGCAGTGATGACTAGCTCCCTAGGGGAGTGGGTACAGGTACTGGGGATGTCCTGTTTTACTGATGGGGAACAGAGGAGTGAAGTTTTCACTGAACCTGTCTACCAGCAGGTTGGCTATATCTACAGCGTTTATATATGTGGTGTCCTTGACCACCAGTTCTGAGCAGATCTGGGTGCTTCTCTTGAGATTGCGGACATATTTGAAGAAGGCCTTATGATTGTCTTTTGTAGATTTGGCCAGTTTGGACTCAAAGTTTGCTTTAGAGGATTTCACTAGTGCTCTTATTTGCTTGTGCAGGTTAAGGAGAGATTGCTTCCAATTAGACACCTGCTCCTTCTTGGTCCTGAACAGCAATTTTTACCTTTTATTATAGAGTTTATTTATTGTAAATGCCCACCAGACAGGTTCACTCTTTTTTGAGAAAGATGATTTCATCCTGTCTGGTATTCCTGATTCCATGCAGCTATATAAATGCTCATATAGTACTTTGGTGTAGGTTTGGACATATGTACCATTTCCTATGAAGGGGGGGGGTTGTGACACTGTTTATACCTTCCCTCTGGAGGTTGTAATAAGTTTTGGAGAAGTTTTTTGTTTGATCCTAGCTGGGGGGGGGGGTGACTTCGAAAGTGACTGGCTTGTGGTAGAATCTTACAAGTGATGATGACACTATAGGGATGCTGCAGTGGTTACTCATGTTGGTTAATACCAAGTCCAAGATATTTTCACCTCTTGTGGGGGCATCAACCAACTTGTCCAAGGCATTTGCATTGATGAAATCAAGGAATTTTTGGCATTTGTGTTTTGGCATGAGTATTTCTTCCAATCTATGGTTGGATAGTTAAAGTTGCCCAGAATCAGGGTAAAAGGTTGAATCTTGATTGATTCAAAGAGGTTCAGATTGGTGGAGTGGGCATCTTGAATCAGAGTTGGAAGCCTATAACTAGCTATGATGTGAATAGGGGCCTTGTCAATTGTTAACTGCTTTTGGAGTGTTTCCTGTGGATCATACTGTTTGACCAGCCTAGAGATGTATATGTCTTTTATATATATTGCAACTCCACCTCCTTTTGTTTTGATATCCACGGTTTGAGGTTTGAATCAATGATAGGATGAGTAATCTGATATGGATGGGGTTCTCTCCACAGCTTTGAACCGGGTTTCTGTGACTGCACAAATGTCAGATTACTTGAGAGTTAAGAATGCTTGCAATGAAAGCAGTTTCATGTTTAGACTCCTAGCGTTTAGCAGCTTGACCGTTAATTTGTGTTTTGATGAAATTTTCATGTTGGCAGTTTTGACCTCATGGCATTGCCTAAAAAAGGCAATATGGCCTTTGCCAGGAGCCTGAAGCTCAAGGAAGACAGATGCAGGCCATCTCTGGCAAAGCATTGCGGCTTGTCAATCATGTCATCCAAGGCTGTCAAGTACTGGATCCCCTTGGAATGACACCAGAAACTAAGCCAATTGTTAGTCAATCATTTTCTGTTTGTATTGAGGCATCATTATGGGTGATGGCAGAATGCTGTGTTAAGCTAGACTTGTAGGCATGTTCCTAGCCTTTAGCAGCATCTCACCTTCACCAAGAATGATACTACAATACCAGCAAAAAATAATTGATTTCAACAATTGGCTTAGTTTCTGGTGTCATTCCAAGGGGATCCAGTATCTGTCTGCCTGGGATGACATGGTTGACAGGCCTCGATGCTTTGCCAGAGATGGCCTCCACTTGTCATCCCTGGGATTCAGGATTCTGGCCAAGGCTGTTACCTCCACCATTGTGCCTTTTTTAGGCAATGTCCCAAAGATAAATCTTCCAACATAAAAGATCTGTCAAAAACCAAACTGAAGGTCCTACTGCTTAACACTAGAAGCCTTAACCTAAAAATACACTCACTGGAGGCTCTCCTCGCACTGGAAGATGCTGACATCTGTGCAGTCACGGAAACTTGGTTCAAGGCTGTGGAGAGCACCCCTGTCTTACAAGGCTACACCTCATTCCACACATTTTGACCTCAAAATGAGGTTGGGAAGACTAAGGGTGGTGGAGTTTCTATTTTCATTATAGATAAGCACACCTCCAGACTGGTTTGCCAGCATGATGCACTAGAACTTCTCCAGGTGCAACTGACAATTGGCAAGACACCCATCCAAGTTATAGCCAGCTATAGACCCCCCTCCATGACTCAGGATACCCACTCCTCCTACCTGTACCTACTTGACTCCATCAAGGTACCTTCAACACCCCGACCCTACCCCACCATAGATTGGGTGAACTATTCCTGCTCTAATCCACTCACCCAACGATTCCTTGACTTGATCAATTCTAACACACTAGATCAGCTTGTCTCATCCCACACATGGGGAGATAACATTCAAGACTTGGTTCTCCCCTACATGGGCAACCTCTGCACCACCCCTATAGTAAGTTCTTCCCTGGTGAGATCAGACCATGGGTCTGTCTCATTCAAAATGTCTATCCCATCCAACCCCACTCCCACAGCTGTAACCAGGCTAAAATAATTCTCAAAAACTGACTACAACTTTTTAAGGGAGGGAGTCAGTAACTTCACACCAGCACCCCCCTCAGAGGATGCAGACAAATATACTGAACAGTATGCCAATGGAGCATACAAGCACCTGTACAACAGCATGGACTCAGCCACACCCAGCAGAATTAAAACCTGCTCCTCAAGGAAACACAAACCTATCTGGTGGACATTCTCTATCAACAGGCTTCACAACAAAAGGAAGAAACTGTTGTCCAAGGGTAAAAAGGCACAAATTCTCAACTGGAAAAACTCCCTCCTTAGCCTCAATAAGCAAATTAGATTATAGTGAAAACCTTCAAAGCCAATTTTGAATTGAAACTAGCCTCTGAAACAAAGGTTAACCACAAAGCCTTTTTCAGTTACAACAGGAACCTTGATGGCAAAGCCCAGATTTGTTCTGAATTAGTTCTTATCTGTACCACTTACACTGATCCTGTTGACTTAGCCCACCTGCTAGCAGATAGGTTTAGCACAAACTTCACCCCCCTGTCCCCCAAAGGCCCATTCAATATCCAGAATACTTGCCCTGCACCTCACATCTCTGTAGTCAGGTGTTAAAGGTCCTACCAAGGAAAATAACACAGCTTCCATGGGATATCATAGTATTTCATGCTGTATTCTGTAAAATCTCCAGCAAGAACTACCCTCACCATTGTGCACCCTGTTCAGCCATGGCTTAAGTACAAGCTTCATTCCAGCAGAGTAGAAAACTGCCATTGTCATCCCTTTGCACAAAGTTGATGCCACTACTGACCCTGGAAACTATCACCCCCATTATCTTGACAAATCTGATCTGAAAGGCCATGGAGTGTATTATTATGGACCTCATAAACAAGGACATAGGCAATCTCCAAGCACTTGACCCCACCTAGTTCGGATTCGTCAAGGGCAGATCTTGCCTGTTGAACCTAGTTGACTTTTTTCATACCATCACCAAGGGACTAGATGAAGGAAAGTCAGTACACACAGTTTACCTTGACTTGGCCAAAGCCTTTGACACAATCCCCCACTCAGGCATCATTGAACAGCTAACATAACTTGGTATAAATCCCTTTCTCATCAGGTGGGTGGCCAACTGGCTCACTGATAGGACTCACAAGCTCAAAATATGTGCCACCACCTCCAACAGCAGACCTGTCACTAGTGGTGTTCCCCAGGGATCTGTCCTGGGACCCCTACTGTTTGGCATCTACTTCTCAGAGATCCAGGCAAAGACAAAAGCCCCTTGGCTAATCAAGTTTGCAGACAACTGTAAGTTGGGTGCTTTCGCTGACACTCCAAATGATGTTGACATACTACAAGAGGGTCTCACAGCAATAAATGACTGGTGCCAAATTCATGGCCTTAAGTTAAATGCAAAAAATGTATTATCATATCATTCAGCAAAAACATGGCCCCTACTGCTTACCTCATTGATGGCAACCTCGTAAGCACACAACCTGTGGTGAGAGACCTGGTTACACAGGTTGACAACAATCTCACATTTGACCAGTGGTCAGAAAAGCCTTTTACTTGGTTTATTTCATAAGTAAAGGGGATTGCATCCAGAAAAAAGAAGGTTATTATCTCTCTGTACTCCTCCCTCATTAGGCAAATAATTGAGTACAATGCCCCATTTGGAATGTACCTCTCCAAACACCTACACCAACTGAAAAGGCCATAGAAATACCTTACAAAAAGAGCCCATGGCTTCCAATACCTATCCTATGTGGATAGGCTCAAATTTCTATCACTCTACTCAGTATCATACAGATTGCTCAGAGGTGATCTGTGTCTCGTCTACAAGGCAATCTCCGACTCTGCTCAACTAGAGATGCTCCATATCTGTAAGTCTAATTCCTCATGCATTACCCAATTAAAAGGCTTAAATCTAATATGTGACATTAATAAAACTTGCTGGAAAGACAGATTTGTCTCCCAAAGGCTGCCCCATTGCTGGAATAGACTCCTCATACACATCAAACAATGTACGTCGCTGACCCTCTTCAAGCGCAACCTTGATGAGTGGATGGGAAACCACAAACTTGTCCCTGGGGTTCAACTTGTATCCCTCATTGACAGGAGTGACAGGTGCTGATTGAGATTTCTTTTTTGGCAATAAACTCTTGACTAGGCTTGTAACGGCCCCAGGGCCATTAGCCTAGTACTTTCCTATGATCCTATGACAGTTCATGCAAATATTCAGAATTCATTTATACAATTTGCAGTTCATACAAATATTTAGAATTCATTTATACAATTTGTAGTTCATACAAATATTCAGAAGGGCACTCAAATGTCTGCTAACTATTGTAGTAATAAACAAATTCATATCAAACATATTAACAATTCAACACTGTCTTAACAGAATGTAAATATTAGATATATATCATTAACACTTTTTCATTTTCTTCATACAGTTATAATCAAAATAAGTGAACTAAGAGCATTGCCAGTAACATATCTACCACTAGATAACTTGTGGCAGTACCAGTAACATATCTACCACTAGATAACTTGTGGCAGTACCAGTAACATAGCTACCACTAGATAACTTGTGGCAGTACCAGTAGCATATCTACCACTAGATAACTTGTGGCAGTACCAGTAGCATATCTACCACTAGATAACTTGTGGCAGTACCAGTGACATAGCTACCACTAGGTAACTTGTGGTTGTGACAGATTACACAAATATGAACATGTTACAGAGCTGTGAGGTAAAAACAACAGTTCTACATAACAGTAATTAGGATTCAACTGATTTACAGCAATAATTAGCAGAGTTTTTTCCACTTTAAATACTCAAGACATTTGTCAGTCAGTCATATAAATCTTCTAGATAACAACACCAAACTAGGAAGTCTTAATATAAATGGGAATAAGACATGTCTTGATATCCTGGGGTCACTGAAGATAACACCATAGAAGATATTCCATCTGTGATAGTACTGCTTTGTGCTTAATATGCCCATCTTTCTGGACAGCTGTAACCTTGTCTTCTCAGATCCATTGTATTAAATTTTGAATTAAAAGGTACTGTTAATACAAGCTGGTTAATTACCAAACAGCTGCAAATATGCAGCTCCATCAGCTGGATGAGATGATTGCTCTGTAGTCCATGACACCTGCATGTCCTGTGAGCTCACCTGCCTGAGATGGAGTTTACTAAGGGAAATATGCTCATAGAGATATAAAGTGAGTAATGCGGAAGCTTATTTTTATTTAATTGTATCATTTTTTTTATTTTATTTCATATTTGTTTGCAAGGGTAGAGCGCTTAATGTCAGAAAAATATGTATTAATGTGTGTGCTTAATGCTAATTAGAAACTAAATAAGTTAACACATTTTTCATTTTATTTTATATGCACTATTTGATATACAGCTGAGTTTCATATGAGACTAAAAGATGCTTTTGAAACTGCAGTGTGCTTTCTGAAACTTGCAAGATGCCCTCTGACCTAGTAATTGCTAGCACAGTAATATTCATGTTTATGCCTTTTGGAAATGTACTTGAGAAGCAGGTGATTATCTGCTAGGTCAGGAAGAAATGAATGAACAATGCCATATTCTGTAATGTAATGTAATGATTTTGAACAGTTAGCTCTGTTGTTCGAAGTATGAGAACATGCACAGCTGCATGAAGTTAGAGATAACATAGACAAAAGACTGTTGGAGAAATGAACTGCAATCTATACTTGCTTTGTGCTCAAATTAGCCATAGTACCTTGAATGGTAACATTGCATATATCTAACCGGTGGTAGCCAAGGCCACGTTGTTTTTCTTAGGAAGTTTCTCACAAAAAATCGATAGTACAAGCAGAATATTGTAAAAACAATCACTACGAAATGATGATGACAAAACTTGTGATTCACTACGTCAGCTTGGTAGGCAATGTCTTATTAGAAAATGTATAAAAATGCTTGCATTTCCTGATTCTAGTCAGACAAACTCTGTATTAGCACGTTTTTGTCTCCTTGCTGCAAGATTAAACTGCCTTAACCTGAGCCTACCATGTATTGATCATTTTTAAAGTATATTTTTCCTTTGACAGTTTGGTCCTTCGGACCGGAAACATATCTCTCACTCTGGCTCAGGTCAGAATTGGGCCCGGTGGCATGCACCCGTACGGAGAAGTGGCCACATTGGCTCTTCTGCTTTGAAAGACCTCAGACTGAATTGTCGTTTGAAAGAGGCCAGCCACTGTTTCTGATCTGGGATTGGAGGACGAGTCAACGTTCCGGTGGGATCAAGACACGGAGGGTCAGGTAAGGAGGAATTTACCTTTTTTCTGTTTTAGATCAGGGACTTGTTACAGTATTATTGTTTTGTCAGGGAGATTTGCATGTGCAGATCAGGGACAAAAAAGATTGCTGTCTTGTCATAGATCAGGGAAATAGAATAGGTAGGCAGTTATTCTAGATAAACTGTGAAAAGGTGTAAAATCGTGGTACCACGTGATAAAAAGGGTTACGTAACAATTTCTAACTTAGCTAAGGCAACATGGGAAATCAGTGCACGAATAGTTCCCGAGACCCACCCTTAATCGAAGACGCAAAATATATGCGATTACAGCGTGCCGATAATGTTAGGTATTATACAAAATGGGTTGATAAATACAAATTTGATGGTAATTTAGATAAACCTTCACTTATTAAACTTGTTAGACAACTTAAAACAGACGTGAAAGGTCAGCTAAAAAAGCAACGACAATTAGGAATCCCTCAGGCACACAGGTGACTTGAAGAAACAAACCGCAGGGAACAAAAGATTAAAAATTCAAAAGCAATGTTCTTAGATAAAGAAGACAATAACTTGATAATAGCAACAGCCCCTCCGCCCCCTCTGCTTCCCTTACCAGAATATGAAGCGAGTGGACAAGCTGATCCACCTCCGCTATACCCAGCTGTTCCTGCAAAACCAAAACCGTTTGTCAGAGATCCTATCGAGGCCAGGTCTCGAACACGCAACTTAAGAGGGGATATTGAATTGTATGAAATGAATAAAAATTCACAAGCTATGAGTGAAGAAGAGATATGTACACTCATAGAAGTACCAAATCCACAGGCAGGACAGGCAGGACAAGATCCAACACTTCTAGTATATAGACCGTGGACACTGGAAGACATCCGGAAAGCCACAGAGGGAATTCCCCATCCAAAAGTTAATTTTAGAAAATTCTTAGAAGACTTACAGGGCATGAGGTTACATTACCATTTGAATGGAGAGGAAGTAGAGAAAGTAGTTAGACAAATTGTAGGTCCAGATTGGCACATGATCAGTGGCAACTGGAATCCCCGTGACGCAGAGCTCAGACCACTCCCACATAGTAGCACAGAACTGGACAACAGAGTGAAAGGTCTGACAGACCGAATCTCTGAGAAATGGAAGCCTAGGACTTATTGGACTTGCATTAATCAATGCATACAACAAGAAGGTGAAACTGTTGATAGATATTATGCCAGATTATTAGAATGTTTTAATAACCATTGTGGAATGCAGGTACCTGAAGACCAAACACATGATTCCCCATATGAGCAACAGTTAAAGAATGCATTTTTAAAAGGCAGTATTGCACCCATTAGCAGCTTTATTGCAAATCACATGGTAGATCATCGTACAAGTAGATTACAGTCACTACTTGAATATGCAAGACATGCCGAAAGGCATTTTAATAGCAAAAAGAAAAAGAAAACTCAAGTATTTGCAGTAGAAGATGGATCAGAAGTCTTTGTAGTACAAACTGGGAAGAAGGGTAAGAAAAATACCCAGGGAAACAAACAATCTGATAAATGATCAGAAGACTTTGAAGAGAGAAAGAAAAGGGGTGAATGTTTTAAATGCGGGAAAAAGGGACATTTAGCAAGGGATTGCAGGCAAAATAAAAAGGTAACCACAGAAGACAAAGAAGGTGAGGAATGACTATATGATAGTCAAGAATCACTGGATAGGAATAAACAAGAAAAGACAAGTGCAAATGTGATAGAAGGGGTAGAGGATGTGACAGAAGAAATGGAGGATGTACACGAATTCACAGATAATGAAGAAAATGAAATTTTGGACGTAGCATTATTGAACCTAGAGCTCTACTTAGCAGACACAAAACTGGAAGTTACACTTCTGGTAGGGGGGAGGGAAGTTAAATTCCTGTGTGACTCAGGGGCTTCACAGACCCTGATACATCCTTCCAAACTACCAGAGAATTCAGAATCACTTGACTACATATTAGTGAAAGCAGCTAATGGACAGCTGTATCGGGAGCCACTCTCCCACAACATAGCGATAACTGACCCAGTTTCAGGGATGACCCAGAAAAGCAAAATTGTTGTTTCTGCAAAATGCCCAGTGAATCTCTTGGACAGAGACCTAATGCAGATGTTTGGCATAGCCGTACTTCCAACTATGCAGGGTATGGAAGCACAGCAACAAATGGATACTTTTGTAGTGCGACCGGAGGGTGAAACATTTTATTGGTACAGCCAGGACTTAGTTACGACTGGTCCAGGGGCAGTAACCAAAGAACTGATGAATGTAGCTATCAGTAAATCCCCCTCCCTTGACACTGATAAACAGTATTTGTTGCATTGCACTCTATATTACTGTAACAGACCAGGACCTGATAAAGAATATGAGCAAGAACTGTTTAGAACCCATGCTAACAGATTAGTATTACGAAATTTGTACTGGGACACAGAAGGAAACAGTGTAGTAAGCTGTTCATTGCCCCAGGAATTCCTAGAACTTTACAAATCTAATTGATTACCACATGTGAGTTTAACTAAAGATAGAAATTTGAAGTGGGCAGACCTAGGAGAAAAAGTCACAAGGTGGGAAAAACAGACAGAGTTAGAACTTTCTGAACAGGGAGTACAAAAGCAGAAATTAAATTGGATAACGCAGACACACCCAGCTGTGCACTCACAGGCAAGTGAGGATAGCTGAGTAGCACTCTTACTAGAGGAAGAGGAAAAAGCCTTATGAGACATACCAGAGACTCTCTGGTCAACAGTGAAATCAGATGTAGGACTTATTCGTACAGCAGGACCAGTTACTATCACGCCAAAATCAGCATTTAGACCTCAAAAGAGACAGTATCCCTCGAGAAAGGATGCAGAAATAGGAATCAAACCTATAATAGCAGCCTTACTTAAGGAAGGAGTCCTGATAGAATCTCCTGATTCACCATGTAATACACCCTTATTTCCTGTTAGGAAAGCAAACGGAGAATGGCGTATGGTCCAAGATTTACAAGCTGTAAATGACGCAGTTATACCCAGGCCACCTACGGTGCCAGGTCCACACACTTTATTGAATGATTTGAAACCTCAACAAAAGTATTTTTCTGTGGTAGATATTAGCAATGCATTTTTCTCAATACCGATACACCCTGACAGCCAACATTGGTTTGCATTTACATTTCAGGGGAAACAGTATACATATACGAGACTACCACAGGGATATTGTGAAAGTCCAACAATATTCGCACAAGAAATGGCAAGTAACCTGGCAGGATTTATCCCACCGAAAGGCAGTCAGATTTTACTTTATGTAGACGACATTCTGCTGGCAGCCCCCACCCAGCAAGAATGCAGAGGGGATACCATAGCATTATTACAATTTTTAGCCACTCAAGGACACAAGGTAAACAAAAACAAACTGCAACTTTGAAAAAATCAGGTTAAATATCTGGGATATGTAATATCCAAAGAAGGCAGAATATTAGATGAAGACAGAAAAACAGCAATATTACAAGCACCTAAACCAATTACCAAGAAGGAAATGATGTCCTTCTTGGGTACTACTAACTTTTGTCGGAGTTGGATTCCAAACTATGCCTTGGAATCTGCTTCTCTGACTAACTTGATATTCAAAAAGCCGATGGCAGCACAAGATTTACTACAGTGGACACCAGAAGCAGAATCAGCTTTCTGCAAACTGAAACAACAATAGCTTCTTCCTTAGTTTTAGGATCACCAAACTATTATAAATGATTTTTTTAAACTGTAGATTGTAAGCAAGGTTATATGACATCAGTGTTAACACAACAGCATGGGGACAAACAACGCCCCATAGCTTATTATTCATCACAGCTATACCCAGTGGCGTGATCCTTGCCCCACTGTGTACAAGCAGTAGTCGCAGCTGCAATGGCAGTGCAGGCTTCAGCCTCAGTAGTATTGTTCCACCCTCTCACATTGAGATTGCCTCATGCAGTCACGATTATTTTACTGCAAGAAAAAGTAGCATATCTTTCTCCTGCTAGACATCTTTCTTGTATGACTATACGGTTGAGCCAACCTCATATGACAATTGAATGATGCACAACTTTGAATCCGTCAACCTTGCTCCCAACCCCTGCAGATGGCAAACTATACTGCTGTCTGCAGGAGATTGAGCAAAAGACACTACCTAGAAAAGATCTTACAGATGTTCCCTTGGATGATGCCGAGGTGACATACTATGTGGATGGCTCATGCAGGAGGGGTCCTACAGGATAGACTCTAGTGGGCTATGCAGTAGTTTCTGATACCGAGATTTTAGAAGCAAAGTCTTTAACACAACTTATCTGCACAAGCAGCAGAATTGATTGCCTTGACACGGGCATGTACCTTAGCAAAAGGTAAGAGAGTGAACATTTTTACTGACAGCCAGTATGCTTTTTCTACTGTACATGTTTTTGCGCAGCAGTGGAAAAATAGAGGAATGATAACATCTACTGGTAAACCAATTAACCATGCGCAATTTATTTTAGACTTGTTAGACTCTATTCAGTTACCTCAGAAAGTAGCTATTTGCAAATGCGTAGCTCATACCAAGCAACAGGATAGAATTTCAAAAGGTAATGTGAGGGCTGATACAGCTGCAAAACAAGCAGCTTCAGCTTCAGAAGTATTTCTTTTGAGTGAAGAATTACAATCATCTGAGATTTTAGACTTAGAAATGTTGAAAACAATGCAGACACTTACTACAAATGTAGAAAAACAAAAGTGGATAAATCCTTGAGAAGGGTCTGTACATCTCCAAAGAGAAGAAACCGATTTTGCCATCTAACTTGTTTAGATATGCAGCTTTGTTGAGCCATGGGCAGTGCCATGTCTCAACAGGGGGGATGGTACAGTTAGTGAATCGAGTGTTTACGATGTATGGATTTAAAAACTACACAAAAAATTTTTGTGCAGCATGCCATGTTTGTAACAAGCATCATGCACAAGGGGCATTAAAACCTAAGCAAGGGAGTTTCCCTACACCACCGTATCCATTCCATACTATTTGTATGGATTTTA
The DNA here is from genome assembly GCF_019279795.1 of Protopterus annectens. Taxonomy (NCBI): domain Eukaryota; kingdom Metazoa; phylum Chordata; order Ceratodontiformes; family Protopteridae; genus Protopterus; species Protopterus annectens. Next base: position 186,419,216 of record NC_056732.1, on the reverse strand, counting down.
TAGAGCTGAACAAATGCGAAAATAAGAAGTACTGCCTTGTCATTATAGATATGTTTTCCAAATGGGTGGAAGCTTTTCCAACTAAAAATCCAGATGCAGCTACTGTTGCAAAAGTTCTCGTTAAAGAAATTATTCCTAGATTTGGCATACTGGAAAAGATTTATAGTGACAATGGCACACACTTTGTAAATCAAACTATACAACAACTTAGCTGTTATTTTGGGATTTCTCTGAAAAATCATTGCGCATACCACCCCCAATCTGCAGGATTAGTAGAGAGGCATAATGGGGTTTTGAAAAATAAGCTTAGAAAATTGATTAGTAAGACACAAAAGAACTGGGTGCATGCACTGTTTACCTCTGGCACTGTTGAGCATTAGAACTGTTCCAAATGCAAAAGGGTTAACTCCTTTTGAAGTTCTGTTTGGGAGGGCATATTATACACCTCAATGGAAACCTCTCATGCCTGCAGAGCAGGAGGCTGACAGTTCACTTGCAGGGTATATGAGGCGATTTTTGAATAACAAACTTTTGCAGTTAAATTCTGTTTCAGATAAAGAGCAAACCAGACCATCGGAAGCAGCAGTAGCCCCAGGCGCATGGGTCTGGGTGAAGGTCGTGAAGAAAAAGAACTGGAGTTCTCTGAAGTGGGAAGGGCCGTACCAGGTACTATTGTCGACACCCACTGCAGTCAACATTGCAGAGCAAGCATCCTGGATTCATTTGACACATTGTAAACTGGTTAAGAACTTTGAACTGGACAAAAACCTTGTTACTGTTGTACAACAAGAACAAAATGACCAGGTATAGAGTAAACAGAGATACAGAACAACCTCAGAAAACTTGCATGATTATTCTGATAGCTATACTGATAACATTGATCTTTTTGTTGTGGCCTTTCCTTTTCCCAGCCACAAAAGTTGAACTGATCAAACGTGATGCATTACTCATAGACTGGCATCCAAACTTTAACACTTACCAGGCAATTAAATATGTGTATGCTGAGACTTTCAATATTTTGAACTGCTGGATTTGCACAGCTATACCGACAGCATACGGGGGATTATTAATGACTGCTGTCCCCCTAGTGGTCAATGAGACCTGGGAAAACTTGATTTCTGATACTACACCTGTGAAGTCACAAGACAAAATAGCATTGTACCTACCTGTTACACAAAAAGGGATTGTATGTTTTTACAATAATGACACTATTCGGGTGGGTTGGAGCAATTGCAATGTGACTGTTTCTTATAAATGTTATATTAAACCTAGCAAGACCAAAACGTTTTGTGATACAAACTATGATGCATATTTTGCTAAGATGCATAAAAGTGTTGATGAGATACAGCATAATCCTGTTCTTTTAAAACAGCTTTCTATTATTGATAAGAAAATGTTTCATGCAGGGCAAGCTTATATCAATACTAAAGTAGAGAACTGTTATTTTGTTTGTGGGAAAAAACCATATAAATGGCTACCTGAGAATTGGTCCGGCAGTTGTTTTTTGGGTTACCTGGTTCCGGCCATACGACACACTGCAGCTTTGCCTCAGGGAAAAATTTGAAACATCAGAGAGGTCAGCAGCAAACCTAGAAGTCCGATTAAGAGACTCGAGAATCCAGTAGGACGAATCGAAGCAGGATGGAGAAACCATAACTCCATAAAAAACAAAGATAAACTGACACACATGGACTTGAGTGACACCATTATATCATGGGCAGGCATAGCTCCTGCATATGGCACAGTGAAATTGATTTGGAAGCTGAGAAAACTGTCTAAACTTCTCAAAGTTATGAGCAATGCAACTTTTTCTGCTCTCGAATTAGTGACTGATGAACTGAATGCTATAAGAACTGTGGTGCTTCATGGCTCTTGACTTCACCCTAGCAGCGAGAGGTGGTATGTGCACTTTAATAAAAGAAGAATGCTGTTTCTACATTACTGACAACCAGCACGAAATAAACGACCATCTTGAGGTGATCCAGCAAGTGTCGACCATGACCAAACCAGGCCCAAACCCTCTGATGGACTTTATCCAGAATTTGTTTGGGGGGTGGGGTTCCATCCTAATGAACATCCTGATTGCCATTTGTGTGGGATTACTCCTATTAGGAGCATGCATTTGTTGTGGTATTCCCTGCATGAAAAAGTTAATCAAAGAATTTAATGATATATCAGTTTCTGAAACTTTGTATCAAAGTACTGAAATTGAAGAATTGTTGAAATGTGAAACACTTTCATAACTTTAAACTGAATGACTCTCTTAACTGCAAATCCTGAATGGAAGAGGTTGGGAGAAGATGCAAACTGTTTATTCTTTTGAAAATAGAATTAAAAAGTATTAACAGGGTTGAAATGTCAGAAAAATATGTATTAATGTGTGTGCTTAATGCTAATTAGAAACTAAATAAGTTAACACGTTTTTCATTCTATTTTATATGCACTATTTGATATACAGCTGAGTTTCATATGAGACTAAAAGATGCTTTTGAAACTGCAGTGTGCTTTCTGAAACTTGCAAGATGCCCTCTGACCTAGTAATTGCTAGCACAGCAATATTCATGTTTATGCCTTTTGGAAATGTACTTGAGAAGCAGGTGATTATCTGCTAGGTCAGGAAGAAATGAATGAACAATGCTATATTCTGTAATGTAATGATTTTGAACAGTTAGCTCTGTTCGAAGTATGAAAACAAGCACAGCTGCAGGAAATTAGAGATAACATAGACAAAAGACTGTTGGAGAAATGAACTGCAATCTATACTTGCTTTGTGCTCAAATTAGCCATAGTACCTTGAATGGTAACATTGCATATATCTAACCAGTGGTAGCCAAGGCCACGTTGTTTTTCTTAGGAAGTTTCTCACAAAAATTGATAGTACAAGCAGAATATTGTAAAAACAATCACTACGAAATGATGATGACAAAACTTGTGATTCACTATGTCAGCTTGGTAGGCAATGTCTTATTAGAAAATGTATAAAAATGCTTGCATTTCCTGATTCTAGTTAGACAAACTCTGTATTAGCACGTTTTTGTCTCCTTGCTGCAAGATTAAAGTGCCTTAACCTGAACCTACCGTGTATTGATCATTTTTAAAGTATATTTTTCCTTTGACAGCTTAGTAATGTGGATCAATTTTAGACTCAGCCTACAGGATACAAAAAAGGAAGAGATGCAAACATAGTTTAGCTAAAACATTTGTTTTGATTAAATAATATAAACATGTTTAAAGTGTAGTTATAGAAACTATAATATACATTGATAGCAATAGTAATGTTCATAAGGTAAAACAAAAAGGGTATGGGACTAAAATGCTTACTTTTTTAGGAAAATTTGTATTAGATATCATTGAGGAATAGCTATAGTTATATCTCAGGTAAGATCGCCCTAGGTGACCATAGTAGAATTGCTATTAATGTGGCCTGTAGGAAAGTATATGCATTGGGCTTTTTTGAGTAGATGCACTTTAAGTTGGTATCTCTTTTTGGAGTAAGAGGATAGCTGTTTTAGGTTTGGAGGTAGTCATTCCATTAGCTAAAGTCCTAGAGAAGACAAGTTGAGCTCAGTATTACTGTTCAGGTTTCTGGGTGCTTGATATATTTGACCTGAATGTGTTTCCTTTCCAAGGTTATAAGCTGGAGAATTATAAATCTGGTGGCCAGATGAATGTTGGGGTAGTGTCTAATTGTCAAAGCTTCAGTAGCTGTGATCCAGCTAATATATCCACAGTAGTATAACTTATAGGCATTTAACTTTATTAATTGTCAAACAATGATGTTGACTTTGTGGAGAGATGGTTATCAAACAGCATAATTGTTGCTAATTATATGCAATGCTTAAGCATTCTTGTCTAAGGCTACAGTTATATGGTCAGACCATCTACTTGATGAAGAAAATAGAATTCCTTTTACGTTTGCTGCTACTGATGATATGGGCAGAATGTTAGATAATTTTGTTGGCTAGAAAAAGTAAGTAATTAATTACGTTTCAACTTTTTGAGTGCATATTTGAAAACTTGAGGACAGGTCTAGCTAGATATATAGATATTTAAAATATGTAATTGGTTTAACTGAGAGTGTGGAATTGCTTGATGTTTTTATTAAAATTATTTAAAATGATTTAAAACATTTTAAATTGATTGTTTTTCAAGAACTGGCGGTGTAACTTTATACTGAATTTATACATTTGTATGTAATAATAAATCGACCAATGATGTGTGGGTGGGGGGTTTATAAACATGAACAGGATATGATGTAAATGATTCTGATAAAGTTTCCTGATTGGAAATGAAAGTGCTAAATCTTTTGGAATAAGTTTTTTTTTAATTTTAGTTATTTGAGTGATTTTTTTGCTCAGTTGTTGGATTCAGTGTTAGCTGTCTTTATTGGGACTGAGTGAACCTAGCCAAACATTTCTTGGATTATTTGTGACTGTTTTCGGCTTTTCCTTTAAGTGATTATTGGTTTTCTGTCTTTAGGGTGGCTTCACAAGGTAACCAAGGGGCTACACAGAGGAACAGAGGTGAACAGACACTGCTCGGTGAGCTCACAAAACTAATCCAACTGTTTTCTGTGGGAGAAAATGACTGTGATATGGACATTTCTATTCCTTGTTATCAATGGCAACAGGGGAGTAATACCACATCCACCCACAAGAACACATAATAATGTAATGAGGGAAGGTATTGATGGTGGAGTGGATGTAAATGGTCAACCAGCACGACCGCTACTTTCCTCAACACAAAACCCACAGAATGACGAACATCAAAGAAAGTATGTTGAACTGGAACATTATAACAACATGGATTTAAATCAATGGCTACATGAGAAGTTTAGGGATAAAGAAACAGTTAGTAATGGGAATGGACAATTTTCTGCCTCGTATGGAGGTATGTGTAATTTATTAAAGGAGAAAATGCTTAAATTTAAAAACTTAACATTGGACAATTGTTTTTTGACTGAGAGTTTGAAATGGAAGCATGTTGTAAAGGGACTTAGAGTGATAACATTTCCCAACAATACTGTTGAAGGTTCTGAACTGTTTAATGATGTTATAAATATTTTTAACGATTGTGGTTTAGCCCTTATGAGGGTGATTATAAAGAATAATGATAATATAATGAAAAATTTAAAGGATGAAATTGACATGTTAAACAATAAGATCCAACAATACTGTTACAGAACATAAACAGAAATATTTATTGTTATTTAAAGATGTGGATAATGCTATGCATAAAAACTATAAACGGAAGATATCCAAATTAAATAGAGATGATAAAGGTTATATTGAAGGGAGGGCCTATAGTTTTGGACCTAGATATAAGAACACAAATGGGAGGGGAATGTTCAGTAGACAAAATACACATTATGATGAGAGAGGAGTGGATGAGGGGGATGAACAAGAAGGTAAGACAACCCCTTTAGAATATGGAGAACCAAGGAGGTCCGAGAGAATCAGGAACCATATGGCACACACCTATGCACAGGCTGTGGCAAAACAGAGACCAGGGTTCCAGGGGGTACAGAACAGATATGGTCAATGACAATGGGAACAGATAAATGAGGTGGATAATCTCAATATATCTAACAATGAGCAGGGACCCTTGAATTTAGGAAATATTGAGAGGGAAGGGGTCATATGTACCATGAATAACTTTCATATTTATAATTATACTGATATTGAGGTCAATCAAAATCATTTTAATCTATTCAAAAAGGGCTTTACTTTTATTCCCAATAAAAGAGGGAATGTAGCCAATTCTATTTTGGATATGAAAATGTTCATTAGAAAATTTTGCTTGGAAGTTATGTTTAAGGACAATGTAAATTTAGATGCAGGAACTACAGTTAGGGAAAAGAGTCTTTACAACCCCCCACTACACCCTGATTTTATAAACTTTGAAACTTTAGTAACCAAAGAGATCAGGGATGTATATCACTCTAGAAGGTACTTTAAGAGAAATCTTATTGATGAAGAACAGGATGTAGTAAATAACATGAGGAAAAATAATACATTAAGAGTGATGAAACCTGATAAGGACGGTGGGGTAGTGATTATGACTCAATGGGATTATGCAGCCAAGATGTTAAACATTCTGAATACAGGGGGTAGGTAAGCCCAGGTATCCCGGAGGGAGGTTGATATTGCTTATGAAAGAATATATTTGATTCTTGATGACAATCTCCTTTGAGGTAGAATGAATGAACAGCTATTTAACTTCTTAAAGGTGGAGAAAGCCTTTATTGCTGGGATTTTTGAGATACCAAAAATCCACAAGGATGTGGATCACCCCCACCCCCCTACGAGACTGGTAGTGACATTGGCAGGATTTAAGACACAACCATTAGGAATCTATGTGGATAGGAAGCTGAAACCATTTTATGGGATGTATTCACATATACTAATAGATTCCTGGGACGTCTTATCCAAAATGGGCAAAATGGAATTTAATCCTATTTTTTATTTATTGACTATTGATGTGAAGGATCTGTTTTTCATCATACCTTAGGAATTCGGATTAGTATGGTTTGAAGAATTGATAATAGAATTCAGAATGTGCTGGAAAATATGGAATTAGTGTTAAAGAATAATTATATTTATTTTCAAGGGGAGTACTACCATCAATTAGATGGGGTAGCAATGGGCGCACCATGCACACCTATATTTGCCAACATAGTGATGTTACATTGGGAAAAACAATGCATCTTTAATAGTACTTTCATGGAACACATGGCGGGTATATTTAAGGTTTCTGGATGATATATTTGTGGTATGGCAAAGACCCTATGAACTCATTAGTGAATTCATTGACGATTTGAATGGTTCTACAGAATTTTTGGAATTTACATATGATATCTGGGATAATGAGGTTCACTTTTTAGATGTTAACATAAGGAAAGACTATACAAATAAGAGATATGCATCACAAATGTATAGCAAAACCTATTTTTCCAACTCATACTTACACTATGAAAGTGATCACCCCCTTACACAAAAGAGAAACATCTTAAAAGGACAGATGGTACGGGCTCCCTATATGACCTCATTAAGGGAAGAGCTGGAGAAGGAGCTAGAGTATATAGGCAGACTTTTCCTGTATAGGGGATACCCTATGGAGGTCATAAATGTTTATAGGGATGAAATATTAACAGGATGGGGGGACCAAATATATGCAACTGTTGAATAACATTGGTGAGAATGTACAAAACATCATCCCATGGATGGGGAAGGAGAAAAGCACAACAATAACAATATAAACAATATAACCTATATAGTTACCACCTTTAATAAGGATACAGGAAAGATTTGTCATATCATGAGAAAATATTGGGCCTTATTTAATGGGATGCCCAACAGGTTAGAGGTGTTTAATAACCCCCTAAAATTCAGTTTCAAGAAGAATGATAATGTGAAAGATTTACAGGAAAGAAGAACCATAGTGAAAGAAATTGGTAAGGTGGGCACCTTCAGTTGTGGGAGGTGCTCACAATTATTTTTATAGCTAACAAGGAAGAACTATGGATACCGGTTCCACAATTTAGGTGTCAAGTGAGTGAATATTATAATTGTCAAGCTAAAGCGGTTATTTACATTGCATACTGTAGATTATGTTGGGCATTCTATGTGGGCAAAATGGAGCGGAGTCTGAAGCAGAGGATTTATGATCACATGTATGAGATCATCAGCAGAAAAATGGTAACCAATGCACTTTTTAGGCATGCCATGAAATGAGCGAATGCAGATTTAAAATTTTGGATATTAGAGAAGGTTAAAATATAAGGGGGGGGGGTGATTGGCAAAATAGCTTAGAATTTAGGGAACTAATACGGCAGCTAAGACTGGATGCATGTGTATATCCAGGGCTAAATTATCGTGTTTTTCTGATTCCAGCCCTTAAAATGAGGGTAAATAATTATCAAGACTTAAAAAAATGTAGATTGTTATAGTAAGAGAAATTTGGTTAAAGTCAGTTATATATATATATATATATATATATATATATATATATATATATATATATGGGGTTGTGTGGAATTACTTGATGTTTTTATTAAAATGACTTAAAATGATTTAAAACATTTTAAACTGATTGTTTTTTAAGAACTGGTGGTGTAACTTTATACTGAATTTATACATTTGTATGTAATAATGAATCAACCAATGATGTGTGGGTGGGGGGGTTATAAACATGAACAGGATATGATGTAAATGATTCTGATGAAGTTTCCTGCTTGGAAATGAAAGCACTAAATCTTTTGGAATAAACTTGCTTTTTTATTTTTATTTGAGTGATTTTTTTACTCAATTGTTGGATTCAATGTTTGCTGCCTTTATTGGGACTGAGTGACCCTAGCTGAACATTTCTTGGTTTATTTGTGACTGTTTTCGGGTTTTCCCTTAAGTGATTATTAGGTAAAACATTTGTTTTGATTAAATAATACAAAAATGTTTAAAATGCAGCTATGATTATAAAAAATATAGTATACGTTGATAGCAACAGTAATGTTTATAAGGTAAAACAAAAAGGGTATGGGGCTAAAATGCTTACTTTTTTAGGAAAATTTGTATTAGATATCATTGAGAAACAGCTATAGTTATATTTCAGGTAAGATTTTCAGAGGTGACCTTTGCAGAATTGCTATTAATGTGGCCTGTAGGAAAGTATATGCATTGGAATTCTTTGAGGAGATGCACTTGAAGTTGATATCTCTTATTGGAGTAAGAGGATAACTGTTTTAGGTTTGGAGGTAGTCATTCCATTAGATAAGGTTCTGGAGAAGTCAAGTTGAGCTCAGTATTACTGCTCAGGTTTGTTCTGGGTGCTTGCTATATTTGACCTGAATCTCTTTCCTTTCCAATGTTATAGGCTGGAGAATTATAAATCTGGCAGCCAGATGAATATTTGGGGGGAGGTATCTAATTGTCAAAGCTTCAGTAGCTGTGTTCCATGCAATATAGCCACAGTTGTATAACTTATGGCCATTTAACTTTATTAATTGTCAGAAAATGGTGTTGACTTTGTGGAGAGATGGTTATCAAACATCGTAATTGTTGCTGATGACTTGCAGTGATTAAGCATTCTTGTTTAAGGCTACAATTATTTGGGCAGACCATATACTTGATGAAGAAAATATAATTCCTTTTACTTTTGCTGCTACTGATGATAAGGGCAGAATGTTAGATATTTTTGTGGACTAGAAAAAGTAAGTAATTAATTATGTTTCAACTTTTTGCGGTGTATATTTGAAAACTTGAGGACAGGTCTAGATAGATATATATATATTTAAAAGATGTAATTGTTTTAATTGGTTCATTGTTGAGTCCAAATGTCTGCCAAGGGCATCATGCTTTGCAGAGTTCTGTGCAATACAAATAGCTCAACTTTAATTTTTCAGCCATTTAAGAAGAGTTTATTGTTTTCAGTCCATTTGGTAAATGTGTCAAGGTATTTTTGTAGCTGGAGTTGTAATATGGAAAGAAATGGTTCTGATCTGAATATAACAATATCATCAACATATGAAATAACTACTATGTGAGACAGGTCAGTAATATGTTATTCAGGTGGAAAACAGAAGAGGCCAAGAATGTAACCATGTCAGGTGCCTTTAGATGACCCAGTCTTAGCTAGGAAAACATATTTGAAAAGAAAGTCTTGAAAGCAAAAGAAAGTATCTGGACCTATACCTAGCTCTAACATATGGTTTAATGAAGTATGTGGTCAACCAAGCCAAAGGCCTTAGTAACATGTATGGATATCATCTCAGTGAAATTGTCTTCATCCATGTTTGTTAACATTGCATTGGATAATGACCAATGATCAGTCACTGTGCACCAAGCAGTCCAAATTTTGTGTTGCTTCTCACTGAGAAAATTGGTGCTTGATGTGTTGAGAGAGTAGGTATAAATGGGTTCCTATCACATAGTCGAACTTTTACAAGTTTGAACCTCATATGGTCGAGACCATAAATTCGAATTTGTAAATGTTTGAGCATTTCAATGGAAATTTCCATAAGCAGAGGCTTCCATTCTGTTCAATGGGGTGCGATCTCGGAGTTGGTATATTTAATTAGTGGGGGGTGTGGAGCATGTGGGGTGCAGGGGGGCTTGCCCCCTGCTTAAAACAGTTTATTTTGTTTTCTGTTGTTGGTTTTTTTTTTATTCATAGTCAAAGTTTTGTAACTTCGAACATAATGGTTCAAACATTACGTGTTTGAAGTTATAAGACTTCAAGTATGTGACATAGACTCAGTATAATTGAACTTTCCAAGCATCTTACTTTAGATAAATGATATTGAGAGTGAGTGAAAGCAGGACATTTTGGCTGGATTGAGCTGATTAGGTAAAGGTTTGAGTGATGCAGAAGCTATAAACATGGATAAGTGGAGCAGAAATTTACTCTTACACACTGTGTGGAACCATCAGTAGGAATTTGGTTGATTAGAGGTTATATGTCTTTGAACTGTATTTTTTAAGTAACGAGTGGAGTAGAGTAATAAGAGGTGGAAAAGGAAGGGGGTGTGTATGTTTGGGATAGTATAATGAAAGCAGCAGTAGATTACTGAATGAATTCATAAGCTGTGTGTTGGTAAATTGGTCTTCTGTATGTGGAGAGTCAAAAGGCGAATTGCTTCAAGAAGGATTTCATCTTTTGAGGAGGGTGACTTTATTCCAAAACCATCTGTGCTTATGTAGTAGATATTCTTGTTTAGACTTAAGGTGAAGATTTTAATACCTCTGAATGGTCTGTGTAGAGAAGTTACCAATAATGAAACTATGCTGTTTATCTGGGTTAGAGTAAGGCTTTCAATTGTACCAGCCCTCATCTCTGAAGATAAAGAGGGCTTTTAGTTCTTTAGTAAGATTATTAATGTTTGCATGATTTGTATAGTCTAGAAATTCTCAAAAAATAAAATAATAATAATAAAAACATAACAATAAAAATTGGTAATGAGGTCTTCAATAGCCCTGGCTGGGTTTTGTGAAATATGGATGATGGACCAGTCATGAGTTAAGAGGTATGCTTTAAGGTTGCTGATGCTTTGAATATTTTTTGGTGTGAAGATCATTAGTACTGGTGAGTTGTTTATGGCAAAGTTTAAAGTAAGCTGATAGTGAAGGGTAGAGGGTGAATAGATTTTAATGAGATTATTAGTTTTTAGAAGGTCAAGTTGAGAGTGGTGTCATAATTTCAGGTTTAGGCTGGTGGATTAATGCATCAGTTAACTGAGATAAAAATAAGCAAGTTCATTTATTTATTGGCATGTGTTTACCAGGATAGTCTACTGGGCCAAGAATAGCCCATTTTCATGGGGGCTCAGGGGGAAAAGCTCCATAGAAAACATATACAAACCATAAAAGATATGTGCTTTTTACAAGACTTTACATTCAATGAAAAAATAAACAAAATGCTGTACTCTATTACATAGTTGGTCAGAAATTTAATTTGAAAAGGGTCCAATGAAGTTTAGATTGAATTCTCAAAGTATTATAAGCATTTTCTGAGTAGAAGCAGCTGTATTAAAATTTTAAGTTAGCATTTTGAACTTAGAGATAGATGATATAAGCTGCAGCTAAGTGGAGTGTTGTCAAGGATATCTTTTTTAGGGGCCAATATAGGACAGAGGTAGAGTTAGCATGGGAGATTGTTATTAAGTTGAGGTACAACTTAAAAAGAAGAATGGTCTCGCTATAATTTCCATTACCTGATCTTGAGTCACTTTATAAATGTATATGAAAAAAGTAAAGAATATTGAGGTTATCTTTTTAAGCCAGGCTTCTGTGTTTGAAATGATGTCTGAAGTGGGATAGGATAAGAAATCAATAAGTAGGACTAACTTGTTTCTGATAACGTCCTGCTTTGATCAGCAAGGTAGAACATTAGTACATATGCTGTCTAGAAAGTCTGCATCACAACTGAGTCCTGGATTGCATTTAATATTGGCCTTTAGAAGAAGAAAATAAAATACTTATTTATGTAACTTAATGAGTTTATATTCCTTAGTAATAGCTTAGCTTTAACAAAGAAACTATGTAATAAAACTGAGTGTGTGCTACTTTATACGTTGTAGGGAGGGGAGGTTGCTATCAGTGCTATGAAATGAAAGAGGGAAGAGGACAGTATTATGACAGAATCTGTTTGTTTATCAGGGATAAGTTAATAAGCAGTTACTAGGCATGCAGCCTAGAAGACCAATAAGAAATCTAACCTGAGTTCCAAGGACCATTGTCTGGCTGATATGCACAAAGTCACATAATAGTAAATGGAGCTAAGGGGAATCGAACATTGGATACAAAAAACAGTTTTTTAGCAGTTTATAGCTTAAATCCAATAATTGTCTAATAACTAATATCTATCTTTATGATTTCGGATGGAGACAATTAGCAGAGCGAAAACAGAAAGAGCTAGTGAGAAATATATTATGGTTTAGAGTGTAGGTAATGTGCTTATACTTTATGTAATTACTGAGCTTTTCTCAACCCTTCTACCATTTCTCTGTTGTGGTTTTAAAAGCCTGTCTCTTTCTGTCTTCTGCTTTCTTCCCCATATGGTAATCTGACTTCCATAGTCCCTCCTTTTTCCTCCTCTGTCATTGCTATTGTCAGTTGTGTAAGCTATTTAAGTAATTTTTCCCACCCATTGTTTTCATTAGATCCTTAACAGAGAGTGCCCACCCAACAAACCAGTATTGCTCTTGAGTAAACCTCCCTTACTCTAAATTCTCCACTGGTCATTTCACCAGAGCTCCTACCTGCTTGGCATCCTCACCATACTCTGAATGGGTTCTGAATTAATCCTGCTCTATCCTTGGTAAATAAGATACTTATTTTACCCTTTGCACTGCAGTTGACTATATTAGAGTGCTCCTGCTTTATTTCCCTTTATTTGTTGATTTTTGCACTTAAAATAATTTTTAAGGTCTCCAACAGTGTACTGCTTGCTGATTGCTGAGATCTGCACTTTTGAGAAGCCTTCCAGGCTGTGTTACTGTGTCATTTTCTACTTTGTATCTGTTGCCAGTACTTAATTGCTGCATTCCTGCCCTTTTGGCATTGCAACACTACCATTTTTCTCAGTTGCTCAAAGAGAAACTAGTTTGCACAAGTTCAAGCACTGCCACACCTGCTTAGGAAGTATATACTCCCATTACTACTCTTCACTCCTTCAACAATGTTCTGACCACCCAAATAGGGCCAGAAACCCTGACCATGACCCTCGGTACCATGTCAGCCACCAGCTTGGTGGGTATGAGAATCCTGAAGCAAAGTAGTAATTGCATCATGCTTACTGACAACCAGCTTATTCTCAAATAAATTGATAAGCTATGTGAGAGATGCATTTACACAATGTATCTGGAGGCAAAGCTGTCAAATATGAGTACATATAACACCAGCAAGATTGTCAGAAATTCACACACCGCACCCACCACACAGTATGGATCCAGCAGATGGACCCACACATGCTGAGGTTGTTAAAAGTAATCTTCCTAAATTCCAAAGACCTCCTAGATATCTGACCTACAACAGATATCCTCAGCAGCCACAAAAGTTCCACCAAAACAAGACCCAGCACAGCACATACAGCAACATCACATGAAGTCTCAGCTTCAAAGCCCATAAAGCAAGCCACCACACAATCCAATATTTTAGACATAGGAGACTCGACTGCTAAAAACACAGATGTCCCACTCACCAGGTGGAATAAGGAAAAAGTCATGGTCAGTTGTCTATCAACATCCAGAATTTGCCATATCAAGCATGCATTCAGGTCACTGGACTACAGGTACCACTATGACACTGTCATATACTATGTGGGTGTAAATGACCTGAGAAATACCTCCCTGGACTGTATGCAAAGAGTTATGTTGGAGCTCCCAGATTATGTGTCTCAGATCCATATGAGCTTAGCACTGAGCAGCATTCTACCTTCTGCAAGAATGATGATGCCACAACGTGAACAGAAGATGATTACCTGTAATGATTGGCTTAGCTCCTCGCGTCATTGCAAAGGGTGCAATATCTGTTAGTATAGGAGGATATAGACAAAAGACCACATTGCTTCACCAAGGCTGGTCTGCACCTATCCCTGAAGGGCTTTTGAATATTGGCTAAAACAATGCCCCCCCCCCATAGTCCCTTTTTAGGTAATGCCAAACTGACAAATCTTCAGACAAAGCAAAACCAACCGGAGAGAGTTTAAAGGTCTTACTGCTGAATGCCAGGAGTCTAAACAAGAAACTCCACATCCTCCAAGCTGTACTCACCCTGGAGAATGCACACATTTGTGCAGTTACTTTTACATGGTTTAAAGCCACAGAGGGCATCCTGACACCCATACATTCACACCAGCCACTGCACACCAGGGACTAAAGCTGGATGTGTCTCAATTTACATCAATAACAAAGTCATCTCGAGGCTGAGCAAACAGGATGATGAGCTTGAGCTTCTCCACATACAAATTACAACAGACACAGGCCCATAACATATCCTTACCAGCTATAGGTCTACCTCTATGAACCATGAAACCTATAAATCTTACTTAAACTTACCGGAAGCATTCACCATTCAGCATAATACCATATTCATGGATGACATTAACTACTGCACTATAACCTGGAAATCATGTATGACCACAAACCTGCAATCCCAGAGATTCTTGGACTATGTGAACACTAACACACTGGACCAAATAGTCCATACACCCACTAGGGGAACAAGCATACTGGACCAGGTCTTCACTAATATGAGGGGATGTTGACCATCCCCCACAAATGTAATGTCCTTCCTGGTAAGAACAGGCTATAAATCTATATTGTTTGAAATAAAATAAAACCCGTGACCCTTACCCTATAGCATTTAGGAACAATTTTAAGGCAAACTTCCTACTATTAGGTAGCAATATGACATAATTTCAAGCCTCCCCCAAACTCTGAGAACATGAGTGCCTATGTGGAATTGTTCACTAGACACTGTATATAATCAAGTTAATAAATGCATAGAGACAACTGTGTCTACCAGAAATAAGCTCAGAACAAACTCAAGAAAACAAGCCACCCCCTTGTGGAATCCAAACATCAATAGTCTGTACATTTTAAGGAAGAAGGTAATAGCAAAGTCAAGATATATTAAGTCCAGCAGGATAAAAACTCTCTCATCAATCTAAATAAACAACTTAGCTGGCAATCAGGTTTACCAAAGCCAATTTTGAGGTAAAACATAGCCTTCCATACCAAACACAACCACAAGGCTTTCATTAGCTACAGCATGTCTATAGCCTCAAAGGCTATACTCAACGATCTGCAGAACTAATTGTGAAGGGAACCACCTACATGGTTCTAGAAAATATAGCAAATCTCTTGGACATCAAATTCATCTCCAATCCCCCCCCCCCCCACTCACCTCTCAAGGAATACTATTAAACATAACCCCCGACCATCACCAGGGAACAAATCCTAAACACACACTCCAAGGCCAAGAACGTCACATCAAGGGGCCTTGATAATATCCCAGGATGCCTCCAAAATAGCATGAAGCACAACCTATCAGGACCACTGGAGTCACTATTTAACCATATCCTCCAGCCAAGTTTTGTGCCACTCAATTGGAGAACTGCAACAGTCATCCTTCTGCATAAGAACAGGCCTTCTATTGACCCTGGAAACTGCAGACTTATTAGTCTGACTAGTCTCATATGCAAAGCCATGACAAAATTATCATGTAAATGATTAATAATGATATTGGATACCTCTAGATACTGGATTGAACTCAGTTCAGTTTTGTCAAGGAAAGATCATGCCTACTCAGTCTGATAGATTTCTACAAGAGGTCCCCAAAGCAATGGATAAGGACAAAATGGTGCATACTGCCTACCTTGACCTGGCTGAGACTATTACTACAATACATGATTGGGCATTATAAACAAGATCACAGAATGAGGCATAAAACCCTATGTTACATGCTGGATTGCTAGCCGACTCTCATGCAGGATCCAGGAAATTAGAATAGGAGAGTCTAATTCCACAAAAAGGCTGTTAACTAGTGGAGTCTCTCAGGGCACAGTGCTGGGCCCTCTCTTTTTTGGCATCTATGCCTAGTAAGTCAAGTTCAATGTCAAGGGCCACTGGCTGACCAAATATGAGATGACTGCAAACTGGAAGCAGTCATAGAGTCCCCCCAAGAAACTAATATCCTCCAATGCAGACAAATAACTGGCGTAGACATGGTTTAAAACTCAATGCCAAGAAATGCATAATAGTACCATTTGGGAAGTTGGCTACCCCAGGAAACTACCTCACTAATAACACATCCCTAACAGTAGACCCAATAGTCAGGGATTTGGAGGTGTATGTACTGAGTAACCTGACTTTCAACCAACATGTGTCTAAGACAGTAAGTAAATAATTCAAAGTTTCTCAGTTTATAAGCCAGAGTATGGCATCTAGGTTGTAGGAAGTCATTGTTCCACTATACTCAGCCCTAATCAAACTCATCCTTATGTACAATGCCCCCTTCAGAATGGACCTGACCAAGCACATTCCACAGCTGGAATGTCCAGAGAGCATAGCCGGCCTTAGGCATAGGCCAACTAAATGGCCGCCTAAGGAGCCGCTCTAGTTGGGGCATTTTTGTAGTATTTATTTGGTGTAGGTAGACTAGGATGGGGGCATCGGGTGGTGTGGTGGGGGGTGCCGTGGAGCCCTTTTGCCTGGGGCACCAGTTGACCTAAGGCTGCTCCTGCCAGAGAGGTTCCACATAAAAAGAGTACAGGGCATACACAACATGTCCTGAGTGGACCACCTCAGACCCATCTGTCTATACTTTATCTCCTACTGACTGTTGAGGGATAATCTATGTCTTTCATACAAGGCATCCCAGGATCCAACTCTAAGGCACCAAACATGTTGGATGCATTTGGGATGCAAGACTAGGCTTAAAAATGCCCTTATCTGCTAAGCCTAGTACATACCTATGAGCCTATGTACCTGTGCTGTTTAAGCAGGGTTGGACTAGAGGGAAAAGAGGGCGACTCACTGTTTTGTTGAGGTTTGTGAAGATGGAAATGTATTTGCAATAGAGACTAATTTGTGGAATTATACATATCTGGAAGAAACAAAGAAGAGGTCTGTTTCAGGTAGAAGTTATGAAGAATGAATAGGGACAGGTCAGTAAATCTGTGATAAAATATTATTAAAAGGAGAATATTCAATGTTGGACCTAGATATGTGTATAACGAATATAAAGCTGCTCACCATTATGCCTGCTGTGCATTATTAGATGAGGTAAAATGGAGAGCTTCTGCAGTTTAGGTTTAGGAAGTCACTATTAAGTAGTATTGGTTTATTTTAAGTTAGTGTTGGTTTAGTTTAAGTTAGTGTGCAAGTATTGAATAATACTACAGCACTAGGTTTTCTATGCATTATTATTATTATAAGAATAATTATAAAACTGCCTGTTTATAAGTGTTGCTTGATGATATATTGATTGTGAACATACTAATATTCAAGGTAGGTAGAGCTGTGTGGCATGTGGGAGGAGCTAAGTAATTACCAAATGAAATGAACCCTGAGGGCTGCCAGGAAATGTGGGTGGGATGGAAGAGAAACAGGTTGTCAGTTAGAAGCAGGGAGCAGAAGGGGAACAAAGTGGACCATCAGTCAGATTCTACAGGTGCTAATCAATGAGGAAATACACTGTTCAAATTTCTGCATACAAAATCAAGCAGCTATGGATATAATATGGTGCATTTTCTAATAAGAAGTACTGCTTCCATGTTCTTAGTAAATCGAATCATCACACATGGGTATGGAATATACATATCATTTGGTAACAAGCCATAAACAACAAAGCTTCAGAATAGTCACCAACTCTATATTCAATGGTATAGAAAGCAGATGTCTTATAGAGGCTGTTTTTATTGATATGAAGTACGTATTTTATACAGTCAATGAACAGGTCTTAAACAATGGACAACAGCTTGGCTTTGTAGATAGCTTACTGAAATGGTTTACTATGTTTCAACCTTAATTTTTCACATCACAACAGGAACAGTTGTCTCTGACTTCAGTTCAAAGCACTTGATTAGTGCAAAATACAATTCTGCTCTGATTTGTTAATAATGATCTGTCAAATGATTTATCTAATAACCAAATCATATTATATGCTAATGAAACCTCGCTTCTCAAGTGAGTAATGACAAAGCAATTAGTCCAATCCAAACTTCAGAACACTTTACTCATCTTTGCCTCTGGTGGACAAAATAGATATCATTTTTTTTCTGTTGCAGTCAAAAGAATGAAGATTAACCCTATATCAATTATCCAAGCAATAACAAACTTATAATTTATAATTTAGCAACAGCTGCAGAATTATGTCCTTTTGAACTCTTTGCTCTTCAGCTACTACAAAAGGCTAGCATAGACTAAATACTGAGGCTTGCATGGGTAACTAACCAAATAATTAATTAATAAACAAACAGACAAGCACTAATATAGATACTCTTCATGTGGCCCACCCCTTTAGATTGGCTGTAGTGGAGAGGACCTTTTCCAAAATTAACTCTGCAAACTGGAACTCAGTTCCCATGAGCATTCAAGGTGCTTACTTCTATTCCTTTTCGGTGAAAAAATGGTTTAACATTTCTTTGATTACTGCAAGTACATCTGTGTCATTGCGTAAATAGAAATGAATAGTAAATTAATAAACTTTCTTCTATGTAAAAATCACAAAATGTAAAATTTTCCCCCTTGATACTTTTATCTAGATTATTCTTTTTTGGAAATTGTGTAGTATAGAAATATCATATTTTTGTTGTTTTGCTTGAAAACACTTCTTTGACTTTAATCTTAAATTAGCTACATATTGTGTAACTCAAATATTAATGTTTTTCATCACTATATTGTTTTTAGTTTTACCAGAACTGTAAGCACAGAGTGGTAGAATATAATCTGAGTAAATCACATACATATTACATGGCTTCTACCCCTTTGTTGCTCAGTAAATATAGGATACATTTTTTAAGAGTAATTAATCAGAATATTTTTCAGTACTAATATGTACCCCAAGCATGCAGTGTATGATTGATTTAACGTGTACTGTCTGTGCCATTAGAACAGGGTCTGACTGAAAAAAGTCACACATTTGTCCATGTACCAGATTAACAAATAATTAAATATATAAACAGCTGTCAAAACATATTGCCAATAAAGAAACCATCCTGTACATACTTCTTGGGACTACAGTGCACTAGCTTATACGAGGGACTGAGATGAGAAGGAGTTATATCTGGCAGATGAAGAACACTCGTATAGCCATAGCCTAACATGGGCAGGGGTGATCAGACAGGCCTATGTAATAAGTATAGAAGGACAAAATGCCACTACCTATGTCAGAATGTGGATGTAGGAGTACCCACAGCCTGATATGGGACTGGTGATCAAACGGGTCTAAATACTAAGTATGGCTGCCCAGAATACCATTGAAAAATGAAAAGAGCTCCTCTGATTCCTCTGACATCATCTTCATTATCCATTTCTGTGTCACATGGGGCCCCCTAGAATTGCCAATTACATTATCAGAACTGGTATGGGTATGTATAAATTTTGGTAACCAAAGTTTGCACACAAATACACACAGCAACAAGCGATCCCGAACACAATGAAGGACGTCTTCTTTGATAAAGTCAACGGCAGCCAGAAGTAGACAAACAAAAACAGTTTATTGAAGAAAATTACTCATCCAACCCTCAGATTAAGCGCTTTCGTCTCCAACACGGAGACTTCATCAGAATCTAAGGTAGCGCAACACCACATCCCTTATATACTAAATACATCCAATTAGCTGACATTTAATTAGATAATAAGTAAATAAGTTAATGAATCAATAACATCATTTTGTCTTAAAAGACCATGCCACAAAAAATGCATGCTGACAAATCCTGGAGACATTGTAAAAGCATTTGAAAACCTGTATGAATAACAACCTTGAGAAATACATAGTAAGTAGGAATAAAATCATGATAAATAGAAAGAATCATAAAAAGCATATGCCATACTGTTATACCAATTGTACTGTTTAAGGATATTGTTTAAAAATATAAAAACATATGCATGTAAAGCAATATGTCAAACCTAAATATATGTAAGATATATATATATATATATATATATATATATATATATATATATATATGAATATAAATATATAAAAAATGTAAAATGCATAAATATAAATTCAGGTGCATAAAAATATATAAAAGTGATACACTTTTATATATTTTTATGTACCTGAATTTATATTTATGCATTTTACATTTTTTATATATTTATATTAATATATATATATATATATATATATATATATATATATATATATATATTTTTTTTTACATATATTTAGGTTTGACATATTGCTTTACATGCATATGTTTTTAAACAATATTTTTAAACAATATCCTTAAACAGTACAATTGGTATAACAGTATATGCTTTTATGATTCTTTCTATTTATCATGATTTTATTCCTACTTACTATGTATTTCTCAAGGTTGTTATTCATACAGGTTTTCAAATGCTTTTACAATGTCTCCAGGATTTGTCAGCATGCATTTTTTGTGGCATGGTCTTTTAAGACAAAATGATGTTATTGATTCATTAACTTATTTACTTATTATCTAATTAAATGTCAGCTAATTGGATGTATTTAGTATATAAGGGATGTGGTGTTGTGCTACCTTAGATTCTGATGAAGTCTCCGTGTTGGAGACGAAAGCGCTTAATCTGAGGGTTGGATGAGTAATTTTCTTCAATAAACTGTTTTCGTTTGTCTACTTCTGGCTGCCGTTGACTTTATCAAAGAAGACGTTCTTCATTGTGTTCGGGATCGCTTGTTGCTGTATGTATAAATTTTGCCATGCAGTGAATGTAATGCATGTGACAGCAGCAGTCAGTACTTTGTTTCATATCCTCCATGCGTGCATCGAAAGTGTGGGTCATGTGATGATATGCCGTCACCTGTAGCATCCATAAGTGAACTCCTTTATCAGATTGTAGATTATCAGCATATCACAGACATGGTCCTATCTGGCTCAGACAGGATTAATAGCATTTTGCATGATCAGAGCATAGAGGGCATTGCACCCTGTATGCTGGTGTAGCAGAGCTCAGGTATCAGACATCTGTCTATGGTGTATAAGAAGATCTACTGTTGCACTCATAGGTGGTGTTAGGAAAGACAGAGGTTGTATGAGCACTACAGGGTCCTTTATGCCCATCGACAGTGCAATTGTTCAACAGTCATGGAAACTCGTGGTATCCCTGGATATACTGGTCTATTTGCAATCAGCAGCTGCCTGTGTATCTCATTTCTGAGTTACTAATAATCCTTCCATACTTCTCACTTATCCAGAATTTTGCATCTTCCAGATCTTTGCCTCATATTTTTGGTCTGTTCCTCATAATATTTGTGGTATTCTGACAAATCACTGAGGATTTAAGTCATTAAGACTTCATTTCATTCAGAAAATCCATATTAACGCAAACCTGTTATTCTAGAAGCTTTCTAAGTTTATGAGAGCAATATTTAAAATCAGTCCTAGATTTTAGACCTTTGTCTATCTATTATTTTTGGCTTCATCCAGAATTTTTATGCTAAGAAATTATAATCCCCTCCTAAAAGAAACCTGTTCTGCTAGTCTTTGCAGTATGTGTGCCCCATCAACTATAAGTCATTGGTGCATGATCCAGCTCCAGACAAGCGACAAGTGTAGTACCTCAGGGTTCAGTCCTGGGACCGGTCTTGTTTGGCATCTACTTCTCTGAGGGACTCTGGCTAATAAAGTTTGCAGATGACTGCAGATGACTGCAAACTGAGACCCATTATTGAATTCCCAAAAGATGTGGATATTCTACAAAAGGGCCTTACAAAAACAGATGCTTGGTGCCAGAGCCATGGGCTCAAGCTCAATGCCAAGAAATGTATAGTTATCCCCTTTGGGAAAAAACATGTACTCATGAATTACCACATAGCTGGCAGTACACTAAACACTGAAAGTGTGATAAGAGACTTAGGGACACAGGTGGACAGTGGTCTCACCTTCGATAACCACATTGCCACAACAGTCAGGAAATCCTTCTATGTGGCACACCTCATCACTAAGGGCTTTTCATCCAGAAAACAGGAGGTCATTGTCCCACTGTACTCATCCCTCATTAGACCCATTATGGAATACAATGTCCCATTTGGTATATACCTCTCAATACATCTGCAACAACTGGAAAGACTGCAGAAATACTTCACTAAAAGAATCACAGGCCTAAAGCAGATGTCATACGCTGACCGTCTAAAAAAACTCCACCTATACTCTGTCGCATATTGTCTACTCAGAGGCGATCTCTGCTTAACATACAAGGCCATGTCAAACTGAGAGCTGTTGGACATGCTACACTTAAAGAAATCTCAATCCCTGAGAGACACATGCTCCAGGGATCTAAACCTTGTCATCACAATGAACAAAACATGCTGGAGGGATAGGCCCCTGACCCAGAGACTCCCAGACTCTGGAATAGACTGCCCATACATGTCAAGCAGAGCACCTCTTTGGCCCTCTTCAAAAGGAACCTTGATGACTGGATGGGAAATAAGAAATGCACCTCAGGGATCACGTCAGTTGCCATGCTTGACAGGGGTCCAGGGAAGTAAATACTGTGGGAAGAAATAGCCAGGGAATTGTTATGGCTAGGCTTGTATAGGCCCTAAGGCTGATAGCCTATTACCAGCCTATGAACCTATGAACCTATGAACATGCTTGTATCACCATATCATGCACCCCTGGCTATGACAGTGACAGAGGTAGCTTGTCCTAATGTATATTTCAGGCTAGTGTTTAGGTCTCACATATTTATACAGGTCCTTATTGATCTGTTTATAATGTATTACACACATATGATTTATTTGGTGTTGCTGGTCTGACAAACAGAATGCCTTTTTCTTTGAACAGTTTCTGACATACATAACACATGCACTGTATAACATATAATATGCCACATTCTTGTGATTGTAATGCTACATGCCTGCGGATCATTTCTACAGTCTGTGGTAATAAGTATCAGGACCACACCCATTTAGCATTAGATAACAGTCATGGTGCTTCTTCTCTGTACAATTGTTGACCACATGCTGTGCATCCTATTCAGCCAGCCCACATGCCATGTGTTGTTCAGCTGCCAAGCTCTATTAAATCAACATTTTATCCAGCATGGTAATGACCAGGAACATACTTATTGCCTTCTCAGGTGTGTATTGCCATGAATTCCACAAGACATCTTGGCAGAAAAACTCCACAAACACCACATCACCACACTTGGCTATCTTCCCTGTTTCCCAGCCCTTGGCATACCATTAGGAACATCACACAGATGTTATAAACCAGTGGTTCAATGTTTAGGTCACATGTGAGTTCATCATTCTTGTGATTTTTCTAACAATGAGCTGCATTCCCCTATGTACTAAAGTATGCAGCTGCTGGTGACATCCAGTATATTTGATGACGATATCTGTATATATACCTGAGGGTTACTGGAATGTACCTCCTATTATGGAGACCACCACTCCAAACTTGATAATTAACATGACAAGTTAGCACTAAAGTACATTTCAAGTGAGGTTTGCTAAAGGAATGTCACATGTGATGTCTGTCAGTCCCCCCAAATATATACCAGTCAAGGAACTGCACATTATTCATCATCATCATCATCATCATCATCACTGAGAGATGCCTTGTTCTGAACTTCCTTGGTTACTGTGGACTGACAGAGTATCTGCCAGATGCTATGCCTTCTGGCCATCATTGCCACAAGATGTTTCCTTCCTCTGCTATATATCCCTTTCTTTACTTTTGTTTGTGTTAAATATGCTATACTTTCCAAATCCACTTCTTATTCTTGTAGTCATATTTCTTGGCTTTAATAAGCTTTGTTAAGTCTAACACAGTATGATGAGACCCTTATCTGGATAGTCTATATAGTCAGACATAGACAACCAAACGTACCTCACTGATGACTGGATTGATGTAAAAGAAATAATGTTTCATTATTTATTTTTAGATATATGTATTTTCCTTTTAATTATTATTGTGTTCACATTACAGATGGTACAGATTTGTACCACATGTTCTAATTGGATTGACCTTACTGAAGTTTAATATTCTAGGATACAGTTTATGTTTCCTCTGAAGTATTTTTTTTCAGTTGATGGGCAGCTAACATTTATCAGGTTTGAACATTAGGCTTTTGGCAAAATTTACATATTCTTCACAAGAAACGGAAGACCTCTTCTTTTCATACCTATGACTGTTACTTCAACCATCCTTTCATTTTAACATATTTCTGTAGATCTGTTTTTAAGTCAATATCAGTACATATCTGAACTTCTTTTTATTATTTGTCTTTCATTAGTGACTGAAATATTAGCCACAAAATCTATAGCTGATCTTCAAACAGCTTTTTGTGTTTGTTTGATATATATGGTCAGTCTGTATTTCACTGTCTACAAGTACTAATGTAGATGAAGTAACATCTGATGCAGGCTGAGAGGTATCTTTTACAATGATTTTCTGAATGTGCTATGCAGCAAATTGTAATCCTCTTCTACATAAATTCCTTTACCATTAAGTATTCATCAAATTTCCAACATTCATGCACTATTACAGTTCCCTCTTCTCCAGGCATACCTCTTCTCATCATCAATAAATGGCCTTAATGTCTGGTCTCTTTACAACGTTAGTGCCATCCTGACTGGCATCCACATGCAACACCACTGTTTTTATACATCATAGTACTTTAATATTTTAGCATCTGTAATTAGTTTATTGAGTATTTCAGATCTCATTTCCTATTAATAGTCTCACTTATATGTTATAGTTTTTGCTGACAACATTCATAGAGGTATGGTTATCATAAGCTGCATTTATTATAAACTTTGCAAGATGCAGCATGATGCTTAGAAACCTCTGTAATGACTGCTTGTCTCCTGAGTGGGGAATTTTATCAAACTTTTCTCTTTGATCAGATTTTCACTCCTGACAACAAAATATGTATCATGTATTTCAAACTTGTCACTCCTATTTTCAGTTGCTCTTATTTAGCTTTAAAATATGTTAACTTAATATATTCAGCAGGTACCACAATGGTACAGTTGGCCAAATTGTTGTCTTATGGCAAATGGTAATATAGTCTGATGCTTGGCTGTGGATCTTTCTGTGCAGAATCTGCATAGCCTCACATTGCTCATGTTTTTTTTTTTTCAGGGGAAATCTGGTTTCCTCACACCTTCCAAAAACATGTAGTAGGTTAAATGGCATCTCTAAATTAACCAAGATGTGTTTGTGTGTGTGTGTGTGTGTGTGTGTGTGTGTGTGTGTGTGTGTGTGTGTGTGTGTGTGTGTGTGTGTGTGTATGTGTGTGTGTGTGTGTGTGTGTGTGTGCGTGCGTGCGTGTGTGCGTGTGTGCGTGTGTGTGTGTGTGTGTGTGTGTGTGTGTGTGTGTAAAAGAAAGGTATGATAATCTACTTCTGTTCCCTAACTGCACAGTAAACTCTGTGTATGGTGGCAGTTGTTCATGAGATCACTGTAGGTATCAGGTGCAACTTGTGGGCATGGATGGAAGAGCATATTCAGCAGTTATCATTCTCTTGTGTCTGAATCCCCACTTTTAAATAATCAGCTATGTCTCCAGTACATTCCAAGCTCTCAGTTATCTACCCAATGTCTCATTGGAGTGTCTCTAATAGTGATGATTTAAAATAGAAGTCTAAGTGATCTATCCTTTCTTACGGGTACAAAAAACATGCAATTTGAAACTTAGTTCAACTAGTCTTATCTGTCATGTGTATTCATTTGCATTTTGTACTGAGAAAAAGCATTTGGCATATGAGTCCAATACTTCAGCAGTTAAGACTTGGGTAATCCTTTATCTTAATCACATTATGCAGACTTTGAAGGCTGAAATAAACATGTCTTACTTTAAAACATTGATCACACTATTTACTCATTATATGGGGTACAATTGTCTTTTAATGACAACTGAAGTTTCTTTTTTAATTTCTGTTTGACATTACTTCTGACTATGACTGGTACTTTTTCAGGCACATGCATCAATTACATTTCATCAAGTTTATTTTAAGTGATATTGCAGTGACAGGCTTTTAAAGCAACAGAATAAATCAAAACCATGAGACAGGATATCATTGCCATAGCTTTGCTATGTGAAGTGTCTCTGTGACTGTGTGATTTATTCTGTACAAATGCTGCTTTGCTTTTCCTCTGTGAATTTGTTTTACATTTCTTAGTTACTCACAAGGCACATGACCCAAAATATTAAAATTTGTTTCTTTAAATGCAATTTGGAAAAAAAAACACATCTTTTCAAGATTTGTACTCACATAAAAAGTTTCTTACCTAATGATGCTAAATCTGTGGCCAAAACAGGGTGTTGTTCTGTACACAACTTTAGAGGGTCAGACCAGGTTGGACGGTTTGGAGAAAAAGCCAGAGTGGCAAGATTACATTGGTTTGGACATGTGCTGAGGAGGGATGCTCAGTATATTGGGAAGAGTATGCTAAGGATGAAGCTGCCAGGTAAGAGGAAAAGAGGAAGGCCTAAGATAAGGTTTATGGATGTGGTGAGAGAGGACATGCAGGTGGTTGGTGTGACAGAGAAAGATGCAGAGGACAGGAAGAAATGGAAACAGATGATCTGCTGTGGCAACCCCTAATGGGAACAGCCAAAAGAAAAAGAAGAAGAAGACCAAACAGACTTACAAAGTTAATGTATGTGTTATTAAAGTATTACACTTTGCAATACTATCTCGTTTAAATTCTACATTGTGTCCTTTAATTTCCACTAATTATTTCCAACAATTAGACTTTCACACCTGTCTTACTGTCTTTGATAAATTTCTGACTTTTTTATTTCAAATCTTTTTTCACTTCCACTGTACTAATAAATGGCTGTATTTTCATAATTTTGTGGGATATCAGTCACATTATTTGAAAGACAAGCATTTCTCTTTATATTTATTTTAGAAAATGTCCTTTATAGCAAATGCTCCACAAGCTTGATTAAGAGCTGGGCAACTCCTATCATGTTTAGAACCATACTTACTGCAGATATGAATTTCAATTGCATAAGCAAATTTTTTTCTGGACTCCAATTTTGTTAAGGTACAATGGCACCTGACTCAGTTTTAAACCATTTATAAAACATTCCCCCAGATTTACTACTCCTCTATGCAGGACTAGCTTAGTCCTGCATGGAAGTGGCCATTTAGGAGCAGGATGGCAGCGCACCATGCATAGTAATGAGGCATGCTGCCTGAGCTCCCAGGCTTACATGGAGCATGTAAGAGTGCAGGGGGCATGTCTGAAAGCAGAGCTCTCAGAATATATACACCCTCACAATGAAGAACAGCAGAAAGAGGTATGAAATGAGCGAGACTGCACATAGGTGACTGCATATCCCCACCAAAAGTCCCCCTTGTGTACAACAGCAACAGTATACATACATAAAATGAAGAAACCCTTTATTTTTTTTAAATCCGATTAAAGCTAACCGAAGGTGCGCAGGTGTGCCCATCGCTTAGCTACGGTTAATGCTGCTTAAATGGCTGAAGAGGATAACAAGGAAGATATATGCAAATGAAACAGCATAGCAATAGTGTAGTAGGCAGAGCATTCACCTTACAAGCAGGCATTCCCAGTTTGAGTCCCAGTACAGCAGATTCCATTTTCCATGGCAAAACATGTTATGAGTAATATTTATGTTGCATAACCCACTAAATAACATATTTTCATGAACTGGAGTACTGCAGCAAATGCACATGTGAGGTATCAGCGTCATAATGAATAAGGCACTAGTAAACAGGTTTAAGCACAAATAAACAGTAGTAAACATATTTAAGCACTAGTAAGTGGGCTTAAGCCATTTTGCAAGGCAGTAAGCAATGCCCACACTGGTTAAGCAATTCTAAAGATAACTCTCTGTAAGCAGATGTAACGGCAGGTTAGCAGTGCTTACTGTCACGCAAACCCACTTATAACTGCTCAAAAGTGCCTTAATCACTATGTATTCAATGGCCCTTATTCTGCCCATCAACAAAATAAACAACCATGCAGCTCTTGAACCCAGGACCCTATGCACATTAGTCACAGTATTTACCCACCAAGCATTACACAACTACAGAAGAATGAGGTATCAGCAAACAAGTCCTCACCATAGTAAAACCAAACTGAACCAGTAAAAAGAATCACTATACAGTCATATGTTCCATAACCCACTAGAAAACATAAATATGTGAACTGGAGTACAGCAGTAAGCCCATAAGTGAGGTGTAATTGTAATAGAGTGTTGAAATCCACAGTAAAATACAAGGACCCCATAGAGTGAACGTACACATTAATCATGGATACCAGGCATATATATAAGATGTAATGAATAAGAAATCAATGCCAAAAAGAAGAAATAATGCAAAGTCTAATGTAAGCAATGCTAAGCATTGCACAGGACAGCTTAGGAGGTCTAAGCAATGTGTAGACCTGATAACTCAATGTGTCCCGTGTTATACCCCTTTAAACAATGCCAAACTTAGGTAAGCAGGTTTGCTCATAGCTTAGCCTTTTCAAAACCGGCCAATCACAGAAAAGGGAAATCGGCCCTACTTAAACCCAAGAGGCAGGAATACATTTCATAACTGGTTGTAGCTTCCCATTGCAGGCACTATGGCAGCAAAGGGAGAAGGTGTGTGCTTTTGGAGGCAGCGCTGGTGCACCCAAGAGTCCAAGGTCATGGCAGGACTCCTTGTCAAAGACCATGATCAGAGACTGCTGCAGGGCCAGTACCAGAGCTCCCAATATAAAGTGGAGGCCTGTGACCATCTCGCCCGTGACTTCACCAGTGCCACTGACATACCCCGAACTGGTGAGCAGGTAGGGCACCACTATGCCGACCTGAAGTGGCATAAGGGGGACCTCTTGGAGGAGTGGCTCCAAGAGGCTAGAACATCAGGGGATGTTGCAGCTGTGTGTAAGTACCACCCCAATATGTGTGTAATAATTGCCAACTCAGGTATATCATGGATAGGTATGGCTAAATATTCCTCTTATGTCCCTCACAGCTGCAATGGAGCAGGCCGCGAACCAGGAGGCCCACATCAGTCAGCTGGTGAGGTTGTGATGTGTGGCAGGTCAGTAATACTCATGCATTTACTGTCATAGGAAATAAAAATAAAAGTTGTAGTAAATGAATTGCTTGTATAAAACCTGTATTGTTTAAGGCAAGTAATACATACACTAGACAATATGGCAGGAAGAGTCTTATATTGTTTGTAAGTCAATAAAAGTGTAATAGCCTGACAAAACAGGTCTAACTGCTGGACTGCATATGTATATCCTGGTATCATATTGTAATGTAGATATGCAATCATGTAATAGTACTGTAGTATTAAGCACTGTTACCCACACCTTGTACCATAAATTGAATGTGTGGGAATGCCTGTATATGACAGGTGTTATCCCCAGAGGCCATTTAGTAAAACTGAGAGACACACAGATAATAAACAGGGAAATTGCAGACAACAAAAAACAAATAGCACGTGCAACTGAGATGTGAGCTGTTGTTTTTTTAGCACACACAGCAACGATTCGAAACCTGCCAGTGGTAGTAGTCTGCATACAGAATCATACCCCACAACTGTACAGATATGCACAGAATGTCTATTAAAGCGGCCCATATCTGTTGCCTATCAACCTGTGCCCCTGGGAAATCAGTGGGATGATCCCAGATGTATAGGCAGCAAACAGGAACAGGAAATACAACTGATTGACACACAGCTATAAGAACAAAGCTGGCACACTAGCAACTCTCCAATACCTTATGTGACTAAGAAGCCACTTATGTCCCATTTACACCCCAGCTTGTCAAGCTGTGGTCAGAGTGTGTGCAGTAACAGAGTGAGATGTATGTGCATAATAGTAATGTGGAATCTAGTACTGTGTGTGGGAACATTCAGGTAGTGCTAATAAACATTCATCCCACAGGTCTGTCAGATACCAAAACTGTGCCCAGAAATACAAGAATGATATGCAGTTGCTCTGAATAATGAGGTATTACACATCACTGTCGCCCACACTGTCCTACAACATATACCTGTCTTGGAAATCTGTATAGGAGTGTTTTAATATAAGGTCAGAATGCAAAAGCAAAGGGGATTAATAAGACAGAAAGCAGATAGGAGATATACAGCAATATCTATATAGCAGACACAACTGTGATGGACAGTGTTTAAGTTGTAGCAGACAAGCCATGGTCTGAATCCTTGGAGTGGAATTAGGCTGCATACAGATTCATACCCCACAACTGTACAGATGAGGCCAGAATGTCCAGTATATGTGCCCATATCTGCTGCCTGTCCCCCTGGTAAGTCTGTGGGATGATCCCAGATGTTGTTAGCAAACAGGGAATACAAGTGATTGTCAAACATCATGAGAACACATCTGTCACTGTAGCAACCCCTGAAACTGTTAGGAGAGTAAGATTTCAGGTATGTCCTATCTACACTCCCATGTTGTCAAGCTGTGACCAGAGTGTGCACAGTAACAAAGTGAGATGTATGTGCCTAATACTAATGTGTAATCCAGAACTTTGTGTGGCAACAGTCAGGAAGTGCTAACAAACATTGCTCCCCCAGGTACGCTGGATATGAGCACTGTGCTGAGAAATACAGACCATTATAACCTGTACTGGTACTGTTCACTCTGGTATTGTAGGGAATTGTGAGTGCTGCAGTTTCTCTGAATAATAAAGTATCACTGGTCACTGTCACCTACACTGTGCTACATAATATAACTAT
Organism: Protopterus annectens; assembly: GCF_019279795.1. Taxonomy (NCBI): domain Eukaryota; kingdom Metazoa; phylum Chordata; order Ceratodontiformes; family Protopteridae; genus Protopterus; species Protopterus annectens. The sequence continues at coordinate 186,388,320 of NC_056732.1, read as the reverse complement.
GTATGAAAGCATGTATATGTGTGTGTCAGGTCACTAAATGTGGAAGAGGGCAATATTCTAGATATGTCCTGGAACACCAGTATGTGGTCAGCACATGGCCAGAGTCTGTGCAGAAAGAGTTGGATAGCTATGTGCAAAACATCAACCCAGAATCCAGGGGTATGTGAAGAAACAATTAGTTAGTGTTAACAAACATTCTCTCCACAGGTATACCAGGTAAGAGGTGTATACTGCAGGTAAAATCGGTTCATGTCTAATAATGACGACAGCCATATCACTGTCCAAACTAAGGCTATAGGGTAGTGTAGTAAGACTTGTAAGGTACAGATAACAGCACTGACTAGGAAAATAATGTGGACTACATGAATGTACTAGTTGTTAATTGACATATTTCTCTCCACCCCACCATATCTCCAACAATAATCAACATACCCACCCAAACTGGTATGTAAAGACTCTGATAATGTCCAGTTGTTTGATAAATATTTTCATGGTTTCCATCCATATGCTATATTGAACTATTCCAACATTGGTGGCATGGTACCATCAATGTACCTGCATGCTGTACTTATTACCACTGTGGTCCCATATATGCATTTGCTCTGTTTGCTATGCAACTGTTCCGTATCTGGTGTGTGGGTTAATGGGAATATCTATGCATGCTGTTATACCTAACCCTGGAAAGTGTTGACTATTACTAACCCACATATGATGATGTAACCTAAACACTATAGCACGCTTGGGAAGGCCGGTCTCAGCGGATCCACCTGTCCCACCTCAGCTGGCCGTAGCACTGGGCACCAGCATGTCTGGGCCCAAACCCGGACCTCCCTGTCCATTGGTTCTGCACCACCTTCGGGTGGAACCACCTCAAGGGATCGGGCTCACCCCCCCCCCCCCGGGCTGGGTGCAGACAGGCACCTGTCACCAGTCGCCAGGTCGGGGTTGTAGAGAGATCAGCCAGCAGTTTGGTGATCTTCAATGCCAGCTCAAGGGCTGCATGTCATGATTAGAGAGTCAGCCTGGCTCTGTAACTCAGCCCCCAGCACAGCCACCTTCGGGGCTGTGAAGGTGCAGTGGTGACTGGCCATGGGTGGGGACCTCAGTCCCAATGTCACCACTAGGGGGCTTGTGGGCTTCTGATATCCCAACACCCCTCCCCATCAAGGTGTTTACCCCCCCCACGTGTCATATACTACCCCTGTATGCATCTTGTCTTGTCTGTTAACCTACCCAACCTACCTCCCCAAATATACCTACTTCCCCTCCCCAACATCCCACTCTCACCTGAAAAATAAAAAGGGCAATCTGTTCCCCAAAAAAAATCTCACCTCATACATAGCTGTCCATTTCACATGTGTCCACTGGACACATGTAATCCAGTCTAATTGGCATCACAACTTATTATTGTTGTCCTCACCCCTCTCCCATGTGTTTGAGTGTCCAAATCCACCTCCAAGTTCAGTGTATATTCACAGCTGTTGCTGTAGAAGAAATGGGCAGCTATGGACCTTCCCTACACCCTTCCTGCACATCCCTGGCTATTTTCTCTACTGTCTTTCCCTCTTTGTGCCCCTTTATTCACCACTTTCCTATCAACCCCTTTTCCTTTTCTTTTAAAGAAATTATCACAGGGGTAAGTGGGAGTAAGCACTTTTAAGCAGCAGTAAGTGGATTTATGCCTGTTTGCATGGGTGTAAGCAATGTGTACATGGGTTAAGCAATTCAGAAGCTAACAAAGTATAAGAAACTGTAACTGGAAGTTAGCTGTGCTTACCTCCGAGCAAACCCTCTTACAACTGCTGTAAAGTGCCTTAATCACTCTGTATCCAACAGGCCGTGTTCTGCCCATCAGCAAAATAAACAGCCTCTGCAAGGCTCGAACCCAGGACCTCGCACACCATAGAAAAAGTGATTTACCACTAAGCCATGCCAGATATACGTAACTCCGATGTTTTCAAAAAAATATCATCCAGCCCAGTCATGCAACAGTACAGATAATGTAGTCCAACATTTAGATGTATGTGTGTGTAAATATATTAATATCTAAACAGATACAACATATATATATATATATATATATATATATATATATAAATATATATATATATATATATATATGTGTATTTACAGATATATAAATATATGCAAATGCCTACATCAACACATATACGTATACACTGCAAGTTACATATATGTAAACAGATATATATCTATGTATAGATATATATCTATGTAGGTATATACAGACATAGTTATATATATGTATATATATATCTATATATATATATATATATATATATATATATATATATATATATATATATCTACATACACACACACACACATATATATATATATATACATATCTATATATATATACTGCACAGGTGTGGCCACTGACATTGCATCTCTCACCCTCTTATGTATGTCCCTCTGGGATACCACCAAGACAGCAGCCTGTAGCTGGTGAGTATGTTTTATGTAGATGCTTGCCAACAAACTGGGAATGTAATGGTGATGGTATATTCCATGTACACATCTAACACGCCTAACTTGAATGCATGCTCTACATGTGCATGTATTATTGCTGTGAAATGCACGGTCTCTCAGGGGTGACCATGATGGGGTAGTGGAAGGGTATGTCAGACACTTGCATGATAATTAACATCCTGTCATTGCGGAATGTGTCCACAGGGAGTAACATACTGGTGGCAGACATGACCTACAGTAGGGACATGTTTGGAACAACACCCATATACAGTGCAACACCAGTGTATATACCTGTAGAACAATGGCAACTGCTGCAGATATACACTATGGCATATGACATTACAGTAGTCTACATTATCAGCTGGGTCTAGGCTGCAACATGTGGTGTTCAGTGTATGGGACACTGCAAAGTGACACACATGTGTAAGGCATACTTGTCATGCATCTGCATGAAGGCTGAAGGAGGGAGGGGTTTCAGCATGACACATCAGTGCACTGCAGCAGGGATCCTAAGGATGCTAGGAATGGCTCTAGCTACACATAGTCAGGTTCAGGACCTGTGGCAGCTGTAAACCTACCCACACAGCAATACTGACAGCAGTGTGTGAACACCATGGGATGTGCAATTGAGTAGACCTTGCAATCATGCAGAAAAGGGGCAGACTGAATATACACTGGAAAATGCAGATGGCCCATGCTGGTATACCCCTGACAGGAGCAGTGACTGCTGTAGTGCACACAACAAGAGGTGCGATAAGCTGTCATTATAAGGGTGTGCACACATATGCCCACATGGTGTGTATCATTGTGGTCAGCAGCTGCCCACTTTACACAACCTTTAGACACTGCATGTGAAAGTACAGGACATATGTCACATACTGGGCTTGTGTACTGCTAAGATATGCGGTGATGTGGTCCCATGGCAGATCAAGGATGTGTGTGTCTAATCAATAAAGGTGTGTACACTTCCCATAGCCATGGTATGCTCTGATGGTTGCCAGTGAAAGAGTATTGTGGTGGTCATACATGGTCTGTTGATGTTGACAGCTGTAAATCAGGCATCAGGCATTCACCAATGACAACTGTCCACATATCATCCCAGGTATGTGTTGCTGAAAAACATAGGGGCTGTGAGAATTAAAGTTGGCATAACTGACACAGTACTACACATTCTGCAATGGGTTGTACACCTGTGAGTTGTGGTGCACAGTACATGGCAGGGTGCAGAGTAGGTGCACAGCAATACTGTGTACATGGGTGCAGTGATATCCAGCGGAAGGGGCATCACCTAGTGAGACAGCACATGCATCACACACATGTATACTGTATTGCTAGCATGTATTGACTATAGCTGAACTGCATGCTGTTCTGTCCCATATGTTCTGCATGTTGGCAGATGGGTAATAGGAGGACTGCGTGTACTATTATTGTGCAACCTCACCTGTATATGTGTGTGTGTGTGTGTGTGTGTGTGTGTGTGTGTGTGTGTGTGTGTGTGTGTGTGTGTGTGTGTGTGTGTGTGTGTGTGTGTGTGTCCTGCTGGTTAGTTAGTTTGCCTGCACAGTCACTCTGGTGAAGTGAAGGGAGGTAAATGCATGTTGCGTATTTGCATGTGTGTATTTGTGTGGGTGGCCATGTATGCACATACGTGTGATTGTGGGATGTTCATATGGCTGTACCTCCCTTTGGGACAGTGCAGTACATGGACATGAACTGAAACATTACACACCAGAAATACCTGTCATGTGTTTAATCACAGGACAGCAAATAGTATAATATGGTCTGTAGCATGGAACAGGCATCCAGAGGGAAGGTAGACACCAGGTACACCCTTAATACCGCAGTCAGAAGAGGGATCACCTACAACTCACGCATGCAGCTCTACAGATGCATTGGGGAAGTACTAGTCAACACCAGGGAGTGTATCCATATATAATAGTTGTCACATGATAGGCTGAAGGAGCAGCATATCTGGCATGTACTTAGCATTACATACACATGACACACCAGTGCGAGATATTATGGCTACAACATACTAGCGCACACATATAGGGGCCATGCAAATCATCTCTGAACATACAGAGGGTGCATACCGAATGACAGCAGTGAGGCCATGTAAAACCACTACACACATGTCAGGCAGGTAAAGTAGTAACAGGCCTTGTGTTGTGGCTGCTTGTGTGGGCATTTAGAGGACTGAGATGTTAATGAGTGGTATCAATGTGTGTATGTTAACAAGTGTGATGCAGGATGGGGTAACACATGAACATATACGTGGGACTGTCTGTAAAGCTAGGAACAGTTAGGTATTACGAAGATGTGTGTGTGTGTGTTTGTGTGTGTGTGTGTGTGTGTGTGTGTGTGTGTGTGTGTGTGTGTGTGTGTGTACTGTTAGGCAATGCTGTACAGGTTTTAAAGTGTGTTTATTGTTTTCCCCCACAGGTAGCGAGGTGAGTCAGGGTCCCTCCTGCATGCAGTCTGATGTTGGTGTCCATACAGACACAGAAGATGATGATATTAATGTTGAGGCACAGGTGGGGTAGTCAAGGGCTGACAGTGTGCCGACATTTGACATCACCCTTTTAGCCACCCCACCCCCCACACAGTTTTAGTGACTATACACACCCCATCACAAGTGGCCATAGTGGAGGGACAGCTAGCATTCGGTGGCAGTGCACAGGAAAGTGTGGTAACCATTCCTACTGTGTCCAGTCGCAGCAGGCATAGCCGGATGTCCAGCAAGCCACCACATAGGCAGATGTCCCAGGGGCCACATTGTAGGGCCATTTGACAGCATGCCCCTGCCAGAGACAACATAGCTAGTACCAGCAGAAGCATGTTCAGGCTGTCATGGCACCACAGGCACGTATAGAACATTACCATAGACAGGGCCTGAGGCTGCAGAGGGCTGATCTCACATGTTCAAATGACAACGCCTGTGAACTGGCTAGTGTCATCCGTGGATTAACTGAGTGCATGGATAGATGGTCTGGTAAGATGATGGACCTCATCGACCGTGGTCTGTCCATGCTTGAACATGTGGTGGGAGTGTGGCAATGGCTGCGTGGATGTAGGTCAGCAACGCCAAAGGCTCATAGTCAGTGTGGACGTGCCAGGACACCAAGGGGCTCCCATAGTGGAATTAGCAGCCCTGGCAGTGTGGGGGTGAGCTGTCCACACTGCACCATAGCAGACCATGTGCACATGGTCCTGGCCAGTCCCAGGAGGGACCTGGTACCAGTGGACAAATGTCATCAGCATGTTATGGTAGCACATCGAGGCCTGTACCTGGATGTGCCCGTGGAACCCCTGGCAGGCACAGTCCATGTACAGTGAACTGCACAATGGTCTGCAGCTGTCCATAAACACCTGTGAAGGGCAGTCACATGGCAGAACTGTGTGCATGCATACCCATACACTATGCAATCACACCTAGGGCAACCCCATACCTACACACACCACATCACCTCACCCAGCTCCCAACAGTACACCCCTCAACCACACACACAGTGTCAAATGTATCACCCACCCTCGGCCTCTGAAAAACCAACATCACACCCTGTGCATATGATGATACCTGTGCCACATCCCTGTCATCCATACCATCAATGGAAGGACAGGCTTATATGGTTCTGATGCACACGGTGACTGTACAACAGTGTACTGCAGTGTAACATGTTGTAGGGAGTAGAGTATAAGGCATATTTGGCAGGTAGTATGGACATCCAGAAATTATGCCTTATAGCTGTTAGTAAAACTGGTTGGTTGTGGTCTCTATAATGTTATCCATTTGTGTTTTAGGTGTACATTTGTCAGCACTAGGATGCCCTGTGCATATGATGATACCTGTGCCATATCCCTGTCATCCATACCATCAATGCAGGGACAGGCTGATATGGTTCTGTTGCACATGGTGACTGTACAACAGTGTATCACAGTACTGCAGTGTAACATGTTGTAGAGAGTAGAATGTAAGGCATATTTGGCAGGTACTGTAGCCATCCAGCAATGATGCCTTATAGTTGTTAGCAAAACTGGTTGGTTGTGGTCCCTATAATGTTTTCCATTTGTGTTGTAAGTGTACATGTGTCAGCACTAGGATGCCCAGTGCATATGATTATACTTGTGGCACATCCCTGTCTGCCATACCATTAAATGCAGAGACAGGCTGATATGGTTCTAATGCACATGGTGACTGTACCACAGTACTGCAGTGTACCATGCTGTAGGGAGTAGACTGTAAGGCATATTTGGTGGGTAGTGATGCTATCCAGCAAGTATACATTATATCTGTTAGTAACACTGGTTGATAGCAGTCCCTATAATGTTATCCATGTGTGTTGTAGGTGTACATGTGTTAGCATGAGGATGGTCTGCAGTCATATTCCACAATGCGGTATGTCACTGTGGTGACACCATGGCTGTGACATATCTGGGGTACAGTCTAACACATTTCACAGGTTACTAAACCAGTTATTGCCTGTGCCACATGGACAGGTGGCCCTCTGAGGCGTGTATACCCTGCAACCTGATGTAGACCCATCCACATACACACACACTATTACTTGGCAACACTGGGACTAGACGCTACCTAGCTATGTCATGATCCTGACATGTGCGGCTTACACTGCACACAATGCACAGCATTTAGGGTGAGGTGTGTCCCAGGTTACATGGTACATGCAGAACATCCCCCAACATGTACAGTCTGCTAATGGGTGATGTAATGGGTGTATTTGGACAATATGTAGTGTGACATACTGTCATATACACATCTACAGACACATAACAGCCAGACACAGATCTGAGATACTAGCGCCTATCACTGCTAACTAACTTGACCATGTCTTCAATGTGTTACAGGTAGGCTGCACAAATCATATCCATAACTGGCTTGGATTGTGGTAACAGTTATCTGTATGATTGATGGTGACAGTGGTAACCATAAAGTGGTACATGGGACATGTATTGGGTGTACCTTGGTGTAATTGCAGTGCACACAGCACCCACATCCCCAACTGGATATTGTACTCCCTGAAACCCATGATGACACTCTGCCATACCCACCATCACACATTGGCTGTGACTGCGATACAACCCATAGTATACCCCAACATTGGTACTACATGGATATGCATATCACGCACATGCCACACGCATAGTAGGGTGTTGCATTGTCATACCTCACCTATGTGTAGCAACAACACTATCTGTACTACTGTGTGGCAATGGGTATTGTAATAGGAGTATGTGGCCTTGGAATGCTGTAACCTACAGATATACGGGCATGCACAACTGCACACACATGCCAGAATGCAATGGGTATCCCATGCCTATCACCTCATTTGTAAACCACTGTTGTGCTGGTACTGCAAGGCTCATGTAGCTGGTATGGGGGCGAGCTTAACAGGATACATGTAATGTCTCATACAGCAGCAACCACAACTGACTATGGCAATGGGTGTTGCATTGGTTGTGAAGGTCCTCATGGAATTTCCATGTACAGGTCTGTTAACACACAGACACTGCTATACTCAGTCATGCACATGTACACATGTGTCAGTACAGGAGTGCATCTCTGCAGGTGGTCATAGCTGTGTACCTAGCTATTGTCCAAGGGGAGATGGGTTGTGTAGGGGTTGTGTGTACAGTGTTATCTTATCACCTGCAAGGTGGCAATGGGCAATCAACCGACAGGTACTACTGTTGTGACCCTTAGGGTGAGAATGACATGCATCAGTCAATCTTCCAGATGCCTCCTGCACATGGCCACTGAGGTGGTCAAGGTGACATGTATGCAACATGCATTACAACACATGGTTAGTGTCTGTGATGGAGACCTGTACCCAAGCATGTTCTGCTGACTGTGTGAGTGTAGTGGAGGTACCTGTGGCATGTGGTGCATACAGGATGATAGCTCCTATAATGTGCCCCTTCTTACACAGCTGGGCAGACATGCCAGTGTCAATCAAGATGAGGTTGTCTGTACATATCCCAGCTTGATACCTGCCACCTGCACATCTGTACAGGGACTTACAGTCATCAGCTTGGCAAGTAGCTATGCAGTAGCATAAGTGCATTGACAGACATATGACAACAATCTACATGCCATAACTACATGTCGGATGCCCTCACTAACATGTGCTATGCAGACAGTAGTCTACAGTTACATTCCTCATGATGGATCATTACCCAGTAAGGGGTATATGCTGTGATACAGCTCACACACCAAGGATACAACAGGGAGGCCTTGGTGTCCAGCCATGCTCGCAGGTGTGCCTGTTGTCAGTACTACATTAAGCACTCTGCTCTTGCCTGGGTTAGCACTGTCAACAGTAGTACTGCCATGATACACTACATGCAAGTGTGACAGCACGTACCCTGGGCTACTACACCTGTATGTAACACATTCACATGGATAACAATGCTGTACAGGCCTCATATATGTCTGTGTCCCACACATGACACTCACTCTCCTTGCTACGGTAATGACAGCACATAGGTGCATGTATTGTACATGGCATTACATACACTTATTACAGGTTATCAGACTGGGTTGTGTGTCCTGGTTACCAGGGCTAAGCTATGCTTTGCAAGTATCAACATTGCTGCAATATTACAGCTAAGCTGATTTGCGCACTGGTAAGCAAAGCCTATACTGTGTAAGCACCCGTATGTTTACCCATAGCTTAACACCACTTAGATTCATGCAAACCTGCACAAATGCACTTAAAGCTGCTCAAAACTGCCTTAACCACTCTGTATCCAACAGCCCTTGTTCTGCCCAGCAACAAAATGAACAGCCCTTGCAGGTCATGAACCCAGGACCCTGTACACTGAATTCACAACACTTAACCACACGCCATGACCACTGTGAAGACTGCTGTTGTTTTACCAATATAGCTGCCAATACACATATTGAATAGTATTGAACATTTGTCTGTAGTTCCTAAATTGTGTAGTCCTTGTTACTAATATGACTGTTGCATCATATATGTTGTTTTATCATAATGTGCACATAGCAGATACATACGGTAAGATACATGTGGGAGGGTGTACACAACCATGATGTTTATTCATGACAGGAATATGGTCGTATACATATAATAGGTCTATATATGTCTACATATACATACACATGTATACTCATACACATGTCTTTATACACATATCTGTATAGTGCTACATATATATGGCCATGTGTACATCTCTTCATATGTACATATATATATATATATATATATATATATATATATATATATATATATATATATATATATATATATATATATACATATATGTAGATATCTGTAACCATATGTGTGCATACATATCTATTCTGATATACCTACTACTGTCAATAAATATATATATATATATATATATATATAAATATATATATATATGTGTGTGTGTACAGATATGCCTAGTTATGTTGGTATATATATATATATATATATATATATATATATATATATATATATATATATGTAGATATCTGTAACCATATGTGTGCATACATATCTATTCTGATATACCTACTACTGTCAATAAATATATACATATATATATATATATATATATATATATATATATATATATATCCATACGTATATGTGCATATGTATCATTATCTGTATATGTGTAGACATATATGGCTCTGTATATGTATATATCTGGGTGTGTATATGTATATCTATGTACGTATACATATCCATCTATATATGTCGATATGTATATGTGTATATATCTATATAGATATATACAAATATTTTCACCATATGTCCTGAACATGGAGTGTAGCCCTATCTCAGCCCCTATAGTCCCACCTTCGTAGTACAAGGGGATGTCAGGTATGTATAGTAGGTATAGTAGTAGATTGCTACTGTCATAGGGATTGTCTTCACAGACATGGTGTGTGTGGCAGGTCACATCTGCTTTTCACATGTGCACCATTGGCTTCTGACAGACATCCTAAGGACGTCATAGTACAGTACAGCTGCTGGCATGTAATGCTCCTGTGGACTACAGTAGAGATATTGGCCAATATATGTGGACATTCTGACCCAGTCTGAACAGTCCAGAGGTATACACAGAACCCCTTGGCGCAAAACATGTGGACCAAGCCTGACAATGTGGATGTTAACAGCTATGTAGATGGGTATAACATGTAACGACTGGTATACATTTGCCCCCATAGGTTATGCATTCACACACCCCTGTCTGTCCTGACACATAATAACTGCAGGTACAGAGGTGCCATGTCCACATACTACCCACTAGATATTGACATACATCTGTACAGCATCCCACTGCTCTGTCTGATATACATGACTGTTAAGGGAGGCCCAGCAGCAGTACATCTGGCAAGTATCTGGACATGACATCTCACTGGGTAAGTACACTAAGCTGCTAGGCATGTAACAAAGCACTGTGCAGGCTACAGGCAGACTGGCTCAACACTGGCCTACATTTCCTATGGAGGAATGCACATGTACCTGCATATATAGCAGGCAGTGCAGGCATGTTACAGCACAGGGTAAGACACACTTGTGTGAAAGTGCATAACCGCAACCAATGTAACCACAGCCACATATGGTAAGCTAGCATAATATTACAGTATATGGACTATCTGTTCAACACCATCCTCATATGTGCCACTCACACACTAACCCTACATATACTGGGCCACTACACAGTGGGGTCCGATGCCTGTCTGTGGTATGAGACATGTATGTGTATGGCCCTACAAACTTGTAAGCCGATACAGTAACATACAGTGGAGCAGCATATAACATCAGATAGGACGGGACCTAGAAAATTGATATCTTCCACAGTCTGTACACAGGCCTAAGTACATATTAACAATACACACACTGTCGACATTCACCATAAGTACACAGACCTCAGTACTGTACACACAACCACAGAATGTCCAGGTTATGTCATCAAATATAACGCCTACTGTACATAAAATGTGTAGCAGTCTGATATCTCACTGGCTTATCAGATATGGTGTCACTAATTATGATGTACAACACATATGCACCTCTTAATGCATAACATATATACAGAGGTTGACAGAGTTGTGGCTGGAAGCACATACACAGGGCCAATATTGACATGTTGCTGTGATAACCTCATACATTTACTGTTGTAACAGGGTTTGTTGCAGCATATCTCCTATGAGGGATATGAGGTCAGTAACCGTTACAGCGTTCACCATCTACAGACTGCAAATCCTCACACTACCTTCTACAGTTCACAGATAGATGCTCTGTGGGTAACACATGAAACCAAAGGCACCACACACTGCCCAGTCTGCAGATGACCCTACAGATGGGGATTCCTCATAAACATGACACTGTCATGGCAGGTATTAAAACATGTCATGTTAAAACAACTTCAGACCAGTGACAAGTGGAGTACCACAGGGTTCAGTCCTGGGTCCTCTCCTGTTTGGTATCTACTTTTCTGAAGTACAGGCTAACACAGAAGGTCTTTGGCTAATGAAGTTCGCAGATGACTGTAAACTAGGAGCCATAATTGAAACTCCTAACAATGTGGACATCCTACAAAAGAGCCTCAAAGAGACAGATGCCTGGTGTCAAAATCATGGCCTCAAGCTTAATGCCAAAAAATGCATTGTCATCCCCTTTGGTAAAAACTCTGTACCCATGAGCTACCACATAGGTGGTAGTCTCCTTAACACAGAAAGTGTGATAACAGACCATGGAGCACAGGTGGACAGTAGTCTCTCCTTTGCTGATCACATTGCCACAGTAGTCAGAAAAATCCTTCTACATGGCACACCTCATCACAAAAGGTTTCTCATCCAGGAAAAAAGAGGTCATTGTTCCCCTCTACTCATCACTCATTAGACCCATTATAGAGTACAACACCCCTTTTGGTATGTACCTCACAAGACATCTACAACAACTGGAAAGGCCGCAGAAATACCTCACATAGAGGATTACCAGCCTCAAACAGATGTCCTATGCAGACCGTCTCAAATAATGCCAGCTTTACTCCGTCGCATATCACCTACTCAGAGGCGATCTCTGCCTAACATTCAAAGCTATGTGAAACCCAGAGCTGTTGGACATGCTTCACTTAAAGAAATCCCAATCCCCCCGAACTACACAGTCTATGGACCTATACCTTGTCACCAGAATAAACAGAACATGCTGGCGGGATAGATTCCTGTCCCAAAGACTTCCCATACTCTGGAACAAACTACCTTTCTATATCAAACAAAGCTCCTCATTAGCACTCTTCAAGAAAAATCTTGATGATTGGATGGGAAATAGGAAATTCACCCTGGGGATCACCTCTGTGGCTCTGCTCGACAGGGACACAGGAAAATAATTTTTTTGGGGTGGCGAAAGCCAGGGTACCATTTTGGCTAGGCTTGTATAGGCCCTAGGGCCAATAGCCATGTACCTCCCTATGAACCTATGAACCTATGTAGGACAGTCATATCTACACACATTCTGTTAAACAACCATTACTCCAAATGCAGTATAGCAGCACTTATAGTCTGTAGTCAGGTCAGGCACATCCCCCTACTGTGTGTTGCCCTGTTTCCACAGTGTATGTTGTTAGACGTAAATCCCCAATCCATCTGAGATGCTCTTTGCCAAACAACAGATAGAGTTCCTGCTCACAGTGAATTAAAAGCCCAACACCAACATGATGTTCCTAGATATTAGAGTGTGTTTCCATGCAATTAGCTATGGGAATATTACCACACCTGTTCCACATGCAATCAGCTAGAGGAGGGCTGCAGTTCATGCAGAGGCCATCAGCTGATCATGAGCATCACTTAAAATATGCATGCTGCTGCCTAAGCAAAGCAGGTGTAGGTCTCCACATCCACCAGAGAGGGAGTGAGAGAGGCCTAAGCAAAGCAGGTGTAGGTCTCCACATCCACCAGAGAGGGAGTGAGAGAGGCAGACAGAGGCAAAGAGAAGTCAGGGAGGGCTGGAAGAGTAAAACCTAAGCATGTTTGTGTCATACACCTACCAGTATAGAGTATCAAACCCCTGATGACTGTAGTGTTATCACATTTCTATGCAGTTATTGGATGTGCCCCATAGGTTACATGTTGAGGAGCCCTCAGAACGTATATGTGATGGTGAGTGACATCTGCAACTGGGATATGGTAGCTATACGGTAGGTATAGTACATGTGCCTGTCCGCATGAACAGGTGCCAGCGTCAACACAGCCACACTCTCACAGGGATGCACACACACTGACACACTTGACAGGGCCAGGAATAAAACTCACCACTAGTGAGATTGCCACAATACATTACTGTGTAGGTATCACATGCACCACAGTGGTCATATGGAGGTTATATGGGCAAAGGGTATGGGGAGGTGTCTGACATCAGACAGCATGCTTCAGTATGCCAGTGGGGGTTGTAGTGATTGTGAATGTGATCATACGCATCATACAACACACACACACACACACACACACACACACACACACACACACACACACACACACACACACACACACACACACACACACACACACACACATACACACACACACACACACATGGTGCCAGTACTGACATGCATGGGTGCATTGCTTCATGGGTGTGTGGTGGTCGACTGTGCCAGATGACTATAGAAGGCTAGGTGATGGGTATACCTTGGCATCAGGCAACATGACAATGGACTGCATTGTGGCTCAGAGGTTTAGTTTCTGGATTTGCCCACACAGGTGGGTATTGTATTCACCATCCAGTCACCTGGGTGACTATTGCATGTGGCCAATGCTGTGCATTGCTTGCCATGTATATGTTCCTTAGTCCATGCTATGGATGGTGTCTGTGATGTGCACACCTCCCACATGCATGTACAGTGACGTGTGGAACTGTACCTGGGGTGTCTGGCCCATGTTGTGTACAATGAATCAGATGTGCCAGTCCTAGCCTCATGTGGTGGGAACTGGTAATGGACAGCAGGTTTACCCTGCACCTACATTGATAGTATGCTAACGACATTCTCTGTTGTCAATGGCATCTGTCCATACAGGGCATGTTTTCAGGCATGGTATGTCCTTTGTGGGTCTCAGTTGATGGCACCACAGGTGTTGCAGGTGTCCAGTGGGGAACATGGGGAAGGTGCACTGCCTGCATATGCATGCCTATTGGACAGATGGACAGGATGCCGTGCCCTCTGTAGGCCACTGTAATCACTCCATAGTAACTATCAGTGGGCAATATGCAGTGTACTACAAACATAGTGGTTGTTGCTTAGGCAAGTATGTGTGTGTGTATGAGACATGGTTTGAGAGTGTTCTCTCAGTAATACTGGGATTGCTAACTTTGTTTACCTGGCCTTGATGTCACATGTATGGGTATGGATTTGCACCCCAGCCTCTTAGCTATTTCACATCTGTTATCCATGTACGGTGGACATTGTGATATATATTAGGGCCACCATATAAGAAATTTGCAAAACCCGCTCAACATTGGGCCCAGTGGTTACACACCCACACCCCCACCCCCTCCACACAGGATATGAGTGACAAACACAGACACACACACACACACACACACACACACACACACACACACACACACACCTGTCATGTCTGGGATTAGAACTCCTACCTAACTACTTTATTACACTACAGTACTACGCAGCTATAGCATGCTCCACTGAGATTACTGAAGTACTCCTTCCCCAAAGGTGTATTTCACATTGGATGACATTAGCAGGATTGCCAAAGTAGAGCATTCAAATTGTGAGTTTGGTTAGGCTAAAATGCATTGCTCCCGACACAGGCATGGACACACAAAAATCATCCAGAACCGACATGTGTGGGTATAGAACCCCTAACAGAGGTATATATCACACTACAGCATGAAGCTGTTATAGGACGCACCATGGGGATTACTGAAGAACCCCTTCCCCAAATGTATATTTCACAGTGAATGACATCAGCAGGATTGCCAAAGTAGGACATTTGAAATGTACTGAGTGTGACTAGCCTAAAATGCATTGCTCCCTACACAGACATTGAAACACACAAAAAACATCCAGAACTGCCATGGGTGGGAATAGAACCCTACCAGAGTTCTATATTACACTACAGCAGTACACAGTTATAGCACACGCTATGGAAATTACTGGGCTACATCCTTCCCAGAGGTGTATTTCTAGGAGGATGACATCAGCAGCCTTACCAAAGTAGAGCATTCGAATTGTATGGAGTGTGACTACCCTAAAAAGCATTGCTCTCTACACAGACAGAGTTAGACAGACACACACACACACACACACACACACACACACACACACACACACACACACACACACACACACACACACACACACACACACACACACACACACACACACACACACACACACACACTTGCCTTGTCTAGCATTAGAACTCCTACCTAATTTATCACACTACAGCAGTTCCAGTTATAGGATGTGCTACAGAAATTACTAGGCTACAACCTTCCCAGAGGTGTATTTCTAGGTGGATGGCATCAGCAGCCTTGCCAAAGTAGAGCATTTGAAGTGTAGGAAGTGTGACTGCCATAAAAAGCATTGCTCTCTACACAGACAGACAGACAGACACACACAGACACTTGCAAAGTCTGGGATTAGAACTCATACCTAACTATTCTATCACATTACAGCAGTATGCAGTTATGGCACATGCTATGGAGATTATTGGGCTACAGCCTTCCCAGAGATGTATTTCTAGGTGGATGACATCAGCAGCCTTACCAAAGTAGAGCATTACTATTGTAGGGAGTATGACTACCCTAAAAGCATTGCTCTCTGCACAGACAGAGACAAACAGACACACACACAAAAACACAGTTGCCATGTCTGGGATTAGAATTCCTACCTAACTAGCTTATCACACTAGAGCAGTACAGAGCTATGGGACACACCATGGAGATTACTGGGCTACAACTCTCCCAAAGGTATACTTCATAGTGGGTGACCTCAGCAGGCTTGTCATAGTAGGGCTATGGGGAGGGCACTGTGTGTGCATGGGCCATAACCCATTCATCTAGAGGTTGATATGCCACATGCAGGTGCTCACAGTGTCATATTTCACAGGTACGTGTATACATCTGCTAGATGACTACTTCCTTGTACAGTCATGTTGCACAGCTAGCACATGCACCACATAGTCTGTAATGCTGACAGATACCGGTGGCTAGTATATGCAGTGAGTGACATATGAACCTCATGTAGTTGGGATCCTTTGGCTGTGTGCTGGGTGGGACAGGCCTGGATGGCTCCTTGTCACAGTCACCCTCTTCCACACATCTATGCATGTCTACCTTTGGCTTATTTTAGTGTGTTGTCCTTACATATATGTCTGAATTCCTATCCACTGTGTGTGCAAGGCATGAGTGGTGCATACTGAGGAGTGTCTGCACTAACATCTGTGAATGCTAGATATGTCTGGTCCACTGGTGTTTGCAGGCATGGTCTTCAAGTGTGTGAGCATGCCCAGTATGGCCTTTCAGTATATTGTTGACTGACATTGCCTTCATTTCTGTGTGTGTGAACATATCCAGTATGCCCGTCTGTATTGAATGTGTGGATTGAGTCCAGGTAGTTTGTACTGCAGTGATGACCTTTGTGTTGTACACCTACAGGTAGCATGATGTTTCTGCAGGATATATGTTGATCATTTGGCATTGACTGTTACTACATTTCTGCATAGGATGTGGGGCACACCTGACTGTTACTACATTTCTGTGTAGGATGGGGAGGCACAGCTGACTATTTCTACATTTCTACACAGGATTGGGGGTGGCACATCTGACTGTTATTATATTACTACGTAGGATTTGAGGGGGCACACCTGACTATTTCTAAATTTCTACACAAGATTGGGGGGCACACCTGACTGTTATTACATTACTACATAGGATGGGGGGGCACACCTGACACTTGTACACATTTGCTATGACTGTACTGATATGTCAGGTACTCCATTTCATTATATATTTTTACCTATCATGCTGCTAGAGGCATACCAGTGTACTACAGATCTTAGCTTTGGTTGCCCTACATATTAGTGTCTGATTTACTACACTTCAGAACTAACATCCCACTGCCTGACCTGTTGTAGTCTGTCTGTGTAGGCCTGGGGGGGTTACCCATAGCAATCATTCAGTGGGCATAGCACAGGCTGTGTTTGGGTTTGTCTACACATCTTCTGCTGGCTGACAGTGTTGATGGGTATGTGAACCTCCCTGACTGGCATGTGTGAGTCATATGGACACACATGTCGCCCAGCACATTTCCTGCATTGGGTTTTTTCACCCTGTGTAGTACTGGCTACTATGGTGACTCCAGTATGTATTACAGATGTCATGGTGCCACTATGGGTGTCTACTTTCTACTGCCATAATATTCAGCCACCCAATTCCCTTACATGCTCACATCCATACCATAACTACAGGTAACGACACATTCTACTCCATTTGGCAATTGGTAGATTGAATGACTTACATTGTAGGTGTGCCAGAGTTGCGGATGGTGCTGGAGGGCTGCCTATGTCAGATGCACATAGTACACTCCCTATACATGGTTAAGCACAGGTAGTGTCATGTTTGGCATCCCTTTTACTGTATGTGCGAGTCAGAGAGTGGTGTCATTTCCCGAGTCACTACTGTGTCATTGTATCTGCTATGCGTTGGCTCTTTGGCATGGCCCCGGCAGACTGGGCATGCCTCCATCTGCCTACTGGGGCAGGCTCAGGTTGTTCCTCCTGTGAGTCACTTTGTGCCTGTGCAGGCCTTGGCATTGGTGGGGGCTGTGTGGCCCTGCCCTGTGCTGTTCCTGCTGCAGCTGTTTCCGCAAGATCATATTGTGTAGCATGGCACATACCATAACAATTTGGGTACATGTAGCTGGTGAGCACTGTAAGGTCCCACAGGATGTGTCCAAACACCAGAACGGTGACCTGAGCATCCCAAATGCATGCTCTATTATAAGTCTGGTCTGCGCATGTGCCTTATTATGGTGTTCTTGTTCAGGTGTGCATGCATTTCTGATGGGTGTCATCAGCCACGGCTCCAGTGTGTAACCAGCAATCCCCACTAGGTGACTATAGAGGATGTCCCCATTGGCAAATCTCTGGTACAGCTATGTCAGATGCCCAATGTGGGAATTGTGATAGCTTCCAGGGCAGCCAGCACACACATTCATTATAATTCCCTGGGCATTACAGACAATGTTGCAACTGATGGAGGGTATGCCCCTGCAGTTGATGTAGGTCCTACCCTGATCACCTGGTGGTGCTTTGATGCATACGTGCATGCAGTCTATAGCACCCACTACCTCAGGGTATTCTGCTATTTGGTGGAAGAGATGCATATTGCCGGCCAACTCCTCACGGGTGTTGAGGAAATATACGTGCTCAGTGGTGTGTGCTGACATGGCATCCAGGAAATGGTGGAATACTCTGGATGCTGATCCCCATGATATCCCCAGTTGAGCTTTGGAAGGTACCTGTGGCTAGTATTCCTAGGCCTACACATACCTTGGTATCCACTAGGATGGGTTCCCCTCGATGAGTTTGGTGTGTCAGGGGGTGTCGGCACAGCTCAACAATTTGCTGTAAGAGGTCCCTTTCCACCCTATAGCGCTCCACTATCTCCAGCTTATGTAGCCCCCAGTAGGTTACCCTGGGTCTGTACACTCTTCTCCGTCTCCTCACTGTGGGTTGATCAGCAGCATTCACATCCTCACCACCCTCAGCCTCTTGCACATGTTGTTTGTGTTGACTGCTGCAGCCCCTCTTATTTTGTAGTTTTGTTTGTTAAATGTTCCCCACTTGTATACACCAATGGTGTAGAGTGTGGGAAAAAACAGAGGGAAAGGTGTTTGCATAGTTTATAGTAGTGTTCTAGGCTGGGCTGGTCTGCTCCCTGTGTAATTGGCTGATTCCGATACATTTCACCTGCCAGCTATGCTAGTTCTCCTTGATTACCTCCCTACTGCTGTTTTCCCTTCCCATTGTCTTCCTTTTTAAGCCCGGGGGTGCACCACACAAACAGAGTGCTCCAATGTGCACAGTGCTGCTATTTCCTGGTTTAACATTTTTTCTTCCTTTAAAACCCGGTGCATGGCATGCACAATCGATTAAACAACGTAAAGAGTGCTAAGCAGATTCAGAGACACCCCCTAGCTTAGCTGTGCTAAGCTAGGAGCAAACCTGAGCCACACGGCTCCAGTCCGCTTATAGTATGCCTGACACCCCCTATAAGGTCAGCTAACTCCTAGGCTTGCACCAAGTTATTCCTACTCTTACACTGTTGGGACCTGACTAGCATGCTGGGGAAAACTGGGATTCACGAATCACGATCATTCCCCTCATTTGCATAGGATTGCCTGCTAATGCATAATTACATGTCTCACACTGAACCTCCCCCCTTAGCAACCATTACTCTCTGGCCATGTTGTCTTCTGCCTGCCATTGACTTGCATGGCAGAATAGTGATTTTAGTTAGAATGCTTAAAGGGCCACTATCTCGTTTCTGAAATCAGTTGCTTGCCTGAGTACTTTGTTTACATTTTAGTGCTGTGTAAGTCACATGTTCACACAGAGGCAGGATTTTCAGAGAAGCTTATTTAGCATACAGCAGGTCAGATTTCACAAAGGTCAGTGGAGGATGGTCATTCCTAAAAGTTTACAGTGTCCTTTTGTGTTTTCCTTCCCCCACCCATAGGCTATTAGATTAGTTGAATGATTTAGCCTCGGCCAGAGATGTAATCTAGTCACACTCAGATCTGCAGCCTTTGCAGCAGTGAAATTACATCTTCAGTATGTACTTGTTTTATTTAACACTTAGTGGAATGATTATCCCAGCCTAGGCAATTGCATTTTCTTTTGTTTGTTTTTGTTTCATGCTCTTTTCCTATCGCTGGTAATTATTTCTCATATGGTCAGCAATAGTGTTGCTTTTTATCTAAGACAGCTTCCCTCATTTGACAGGACAGCATTGCTTTGTACAATTTGCATCTTGGAAACAACCCCTTTGAGTTGTAAATGTCCTAAGATTCTAGAAGAATGAAAGTCTTACAATGTTTCAATAAAAATGTCAAACAACTTTGAAAATGAATCTTGTTACTGTACTAAAAGCATCTTCCCATTAGCTGACTCCCTTCAGGAATCACATAGTAACAGTTTGTATAATACTGACTCCATCCAAATTAATTTAGTTTCTTTTTCTTCCCTGCACTGTGATAAAATGTATGGATCTTTCACTCTTTTCCTGAATATTTGACTGCAGTACAGTTACACTGGTTACCATTTGAAAGTTGAGGCAAATGTAGTCTCGATATTTCCATATATTTTCCTATCTGTGTACATGTGTATGTATGCACACAGATAGTAAGTCTATAGGAAGTATAGGTATGTGCCTACTATTCATGGTGATACTTATATTGAGGAATCAAATGGCATTGTTGATATGTGCAGTTCTCGTCCTGTATGCCAGTCGTCAGCAGAGTGCTGTCCATGAGTAGGGTACATGGCCCATTCCACCCTGCTTGACCTCTTACAGATATGCAAAACACACACCACCATCAAAACCCACAACAAAGACTAATATTTTATAGACAGAGAAATAGTACATGGTTGGCACAACAGATTTCTATCCCAAGGAATCCTATATTTATTGAATAAACCTCCTATGCATGTCAAGCACTACTACACATGGTCTGCATTCAGTAATATTCTGAATGAATTGCCTAGAAATCATAAATCCTCTTTGGTGTATACAGCATGGTGCTTCTTGACCATGGAACTTAACTCACTCAACAGCCCTCAGGCTTAGCTGGCTATGGTTATGAATGGTCTATTGAACTGCACACCTAGTATATACCTATGAACTTATCACCCTAACATATAATCAGCAAGTATCTTACAAATGTGCATGCTGCACATAGAATATATATGGGTCTATATCATATGTTCGAAGTTTTTAAACTACGAATCACTAAAGGTCGAACTTTAAATGATCAAAGTTTTAACACCTCGAATCATATAACGGAGATCACCATAGAGTGCGAGAAGAGAAGATTTTCCTTTACTGCACTGTAGTGCAATCTGGGAGTTGGTATATTTGAGAAGCGGGGTGTGTGGGGGGTGCAGGAGGGCTTGCCCTCTGCATAGAGCATTTTGTTTGTTTGTTTTGGGCTTAAAATGTTTGGGTTTTTTTGACATTTGAAGTATTAAAGGTTCGATCATTAAAGTTCGAACTCGGTCTTTTAATACTTTGACAATATAATATAGACCCAATATATATGCAGACAAAAACATTAGTTTCTTGATGAATATATTTCTATAATCCATCACATTTGAATATCATTATATGATCATTAGTATATACTACTGATCAGACCAATTTTCATACCACCATGATTGTGCTACAGATCTCTCTGAATTGCACATGCCCTGCATGTCAACACTTACTGCATATTTACCTTTACACACTGTGCTATTTTTCCTTTCTGAATACACCCCTACTGTGTTTTATGTCCTGTAAGAGTACCAACTGTATACACAAACAACAATTTATTTTAATAAGTAATGAAAACAACAAACAGATGTGCACTGTACTCACCAATGTAGCAAATAAAATTTAACCTTTGTTTGAAATCATTTAAATGTATTTATTCCCATTATTTCTTTATTCATCTGTTTGTTTACCAATAAATTTCAGCTCGATAACCATGTAAGTGAGTCGCTGACAGACCCTTCTGTGTCACAACCTGAGCTCCATGGTTCAAGGCACAAACAGAAAATTGTAAATAGAATAAAGAATTATACTACTTTCTGAGGGAATGTCAAGCAGTTTGGCTAAACGCACAAGTGGAATTCAAGCAAGACGATAGCTAAAAAAATATAGCAAATGGAAATGAGGTCATACCATAACTACAGCTTTGCAGGCAATAATGGCATTATTGCTCACACCTGAACTATTCATATGTACATATCTAAAATGTATAAATATAAATAAACTTTTAATAGAGTGGCTATGTTAAGTATAGAAGGCTCTGTCCATTTTTATTATTTTTTGGTATTATGTGCAATGGTCTTTTTTAAACTGATGAGTGGTGTATATTACAGATATCTTGCATTGTTGTGATTCATCAGCAAATTGCCTCTTCTGTGTTTCACTGTAAACCGGTTACGTTATATCAAAAATATCTAACTATGTCTAGATATGATACTTTTGAAATAGTCAAATAAATAAAATTATTACTCCATGAGGAACATGCATGTCTGCTTGCTTGCTTATTTATTTTACAAAATAAATGAAACTACAATTTTGCATGGATAATGTGTGTCTGTTTACTTATATTTGTATGTATAAAGTTGTACTGGCTAATTCTAATTAGAAACAAAAAGGTCTGTCTAGTGTATAGGAATATATATGCAATAAAAGACATTAATTACTTGTGATTTCATGACATTTCAGCTATAACTGAAGGCATGTCTCTCAACCTTATACTATAGAGAGAAAAGCCTTGACTGAAACATTTAATTGGCTAAAACAGTTACCAAAGTCCAAGATAAAAGAGTAGCGGACAGTACATTTATTCAAAAGTGTTACACAGCAGCAATAAGGTACAAGTAGAAGACAGAGTCCATATGACTCAAAGATGACTAGTTACTCCCTAGAAAATCCCCTCTACCTCTTATCCTCTCACAGTTACTAAAGAATGGGTCCTCACTGCAGCCTCCAGAGCTAAACACACTACAGCAATGAGCCCTGATAACATCCAGGGATGCCTCCTCTAGAGTTTTAAAAATGACCCCCTCAGGCTCACTAAAATGTCTATTTAGCCACAGCCTCTAGACAGACTTTGTCCCTAGAGAATGCAGGAATGTAATGGTCATCCCTCTACATAAAGGCGGACCATGAACAGACCCAGGGAACTACAGACCCACAAGCTGGACTAGTATCTTGTATACAAGGCCATGGAAAAAGTTATCATGGATCTAAAAAAATAGATAGGAAATCTTCAAAATACTGGACCCATCTCAGTTTGGTGTCATTAAGGATAGGTCATGACTACCAAATCCAGTGGACTACTTTGAGAAGGCCACTTGAGCCATGGATGATGCACTTTGGGAAAAAAACATGTACCCGTGAATTACCACATAGGTGGCAGTACACTAAAAACCGAAAGTGTGATAAGAGACTTAGTGACACAGGTGGACAGTGGTCTCACCTTTGATAACCACATCACCATAACAGTCAGGAAATCCTTCTATGTGCCACACCTCATCACTAAGGACTTTTCATCCAGAAAAAAAGTAGGTCATTGTCCCACTAAACTCATCCCTCATTAGACCCATTATAGAATACAACTCCCCATTTGGTATGTACCTCCCAAGAAATCTGCAACAACGGGAAAGGCAGCAGAAATACCTCACTAAAAGAATCACAGGCCTAAAACAGATCCCCTATGCTGATTGTCTAAAAAAACTCCAGTTATACTCTGTCGCATATCGTCTACTCAGAGGCGATCTCTGCTTAACATACAAGGCAATGTCAAACCCAGAGCTGTTGGGCATGCTACACTTAAAGAAATCCCAATCCCTCAGAGCCACATGCTCCAGGGATCGAAACCATGTCATCACAATGAACAAAACATGCTGGAGTGATAGGTTCCTGACCCAGAGACTCCCCAGACATGTCAAGCAGAGCACTTCTTTGGCCCTCTTCAAAAGGAATCTTGATGGTTGGATGGGAGATAGGAAATTCACCCTGGGGATCACGTCAGTCGCCCTGCAAGACAGGGGTCCAGGGAAGCAAATATTGTGGGAAGAAATAGCCAGGGAATTGTTATGGCTAGGCTTGTATAGGTCCTAGGGCCGATAGCCTAGTACCAACGTATGAACCTATAAAAAAGTGCATACTGTCTACCTTGACCTAGTAAAGGCATTCAACACACTACTACTCACTTAGGTATTATAGACAAACTCAAAAATGTAGACATAAATCCCTATGTAACCCAATGGATAGTCAAATGGCTCATGGAGAGGATACATGAAGTTAGGGTGGTGGAGTCCACCTCCACCAATAGGCCTGTTAATGGTAGTGTTCCACAGGTCTCAGCAACTGGACCTCTCCTGTTTAGAATAAACTTTTCTCAAGTCATAACAAATATAAGAGAGTCTTTGGGTGACCAAATCTGCAGATGACTGCAAGTTGGGTACAGTGACTGATTCTTCCAAAGATGTAAGGAGGGAGGGTCTGAGAGCCAAGTAACTGGTGACAGAAACTTAGCCTAATACTCAATGCCAAAAAACACATATTTATATCCTTTGGGGAAGAAGAGCACCCCTTCAAATTACAACATTGATAACACTGTTCTAATAGTAGACCCAGTGGTAAGGGACTTGAGAACTCAGGTTGACAGTAACCTGAACTTTGATCACCATGTGTCCATGATGGTGAAAAATCCTTCTACAAGTATAACTCATACAAAATGGCAAGGCATCCAAATCTGAGGAGATTATGCTCCCATATGCTTGGCTCTCATTAGACCAATAATCAAGTAAAATGTACCCTTTGGCTGACCAGGCATTTGTAACATATACAACAGCTACAGAGGTTCTTCATTAAAAAAATACAGTATGTAAACCACATGTCCTATGTGGACTACCTCAAAGCCATGTCTGTTCTCAGTCTCCTACAGACTATTGAGGGCCAATCTATACCTAGCCTTCACAAATCCAGCCCTGATGGATATGCTACATATTCACAAAACAAGCAGCACAAGAATTACCCAATGTAAGGATCTAAACCTTGTCTGTAACATAAGCAAAACATGTTGGAGGGACAGGTTTGTGTGTTTGAGAGATTACACTTTTTCTGGAAAAGACTCCCCATTTATGTGAAACAGAGCTCTTCTTTAAACCTATTGAAATAACATTTGGACCAATGGATGGCAAATCATAAATTTATCCACACTTATCACCTGTGGCCTTTATGGACAGCAGCAGCTTATAGTCTCTCTAACGCACAGGCACACTTCAAAATCTTTCTAATCCTTAAGCACTGACAATTATGTAAACTGGGGCATAAATGGTTAGGCTTAAAAAGGCTCTATGGCCATTAGACTGGTAACCTCCATTGAGTATTTCTTCTAATGGACTGTTAATACACAAAATTGCTTTCCTTACAAATTTGTGTAACAAGAACATGCAGGAATCCAGAAATACATATAATAACCAAAATCAGCTATAATGAAATGTAGGAAAAGGTATGATACTGATTAGCAATGAGCTACTCTTTAAATAAGCTATACTTTACTGGGTATGACACTGATGTATAAAATATATTTTATATAGCATGTATCATGGACCGAAGTACTCTAAAAAATAAAAACAGACAACTGGATACATAAGTCCCAGGATAAAAAAGTGCCCAGTACTCATATGCACACTGGTTCCAGGACTGGAAAAACTGACAGTGTAGTATCTTCAAGACACAGAAACATTCCAACAGTGGGGTTAGGCCAAGTTCATGGGGAGGATGCCCCTACTCCATTGTAGAAGGAAGTAGTAGTCCACAAAAACTTATAGGCCAGAAAAGAGCCATTAAGAGGATAGAGCAGACTATTTCCAGATAGAAGATATTCAAAAAGATTAAAAAAGAAATCAGAGAAAAGAAAAAATACTTTCACAAGAAAAAATTACAGTTGTGTACATTTACCATAAATGTAGATGTTCGAGTTTATTCACTGTTGCAGTCATAATACTTGGGTTATCTTGCCAGGGGTAGCCCTCAGTCAGCCCGAATACTAGAGGCTTAGTATTTCTGCATCGGTAGCAGTCGCTCCAGGACTGACGTCAGGTCGTCAGTGGTATAAAATCATGCAGCCGATGCCATTACATCAGTTTTTCTTGCCCCAACTGTCAGGAGCCCCCAAATAGGGAGCTAGTTTATGCTGGAAGAACACCACCAGTAGAATGTAAATACCAAAATTACCTGTAAGAGAGAGAGACAAGGAGGATGAAGAGTGGGAAACCAGGACTGCAACAGTGAATACACTCGAACATCTACATTTATGGTAAGTGTACACAACTGCACTATGTTCTTCATGTTTCACTGTTGCAGTCATCACACTTGGGTTGATTCCCGAAGCTGAAGGAAAGAGGAGAGGCAGTCAAGAAGACTGGGGGCTGGCTAGGATGCCCTGAAAGACTGCAGTGGCAAAGCCTTTCCTGGATTTGAGAAGATAGGCAGGTGGTAATGCTTGGTGAAGGTATGAACAGAAGTCCATGTTGCAGCCTCCAGGATGTCCCTGATGGGGACTCCTCTGAGAAAAGCTGCAGAGGTGGAGGTTGCCCTGGTGGAATGAGTCCTGACCCCCCATTGGGGGCGGTTTCCCATGCCATTTGTAGCAGAAATGGATGCAGTGTGCTATCCATTTGGAGAGTGTTTGTTCAGATATGGCCTTGCACTCTGCCCCTGCTGCAAAGCTGACTAGCAATTGGTTAGTTTTTTCTAAAATATTTAGTCCTATCCAGATAGAATCTGGGCTGTCTGTGCACATCTAGAGAGTGCAGAATCCTTTCCCCCTTGTTTTGTCGGTTAGGGAAAAAGGTGGGCAAATGAATGGATTGGTTGAGAGCCACACTGGACACCACTTTAGGCATGAAGGATGGGTTAGTCCTGAGGGAGAGTCTGTAAGCATGGAAAATGATGAAGGGCTCTACAGCCATGAGTGCTTGTAGCTCTGAAGCTCTTCTAGCTGAAGTGAAGGCCAGAAGCAAGGCTGTTTTCCAAGTGAGGAATTTTAACTCTGCTGAAGCTGCAGGCTCATAGGGAGGTAGGGTGAGCTTTTCCAACACAAAGTTAAGGTCCCAAGCTGGGGTAGGAGCTCTTCTGGGTGGCCTTAAGTTGTTAGCCCCTCTTAGGAACTGTTTGATGAGAGGGGCAACCAGATCTAAGGAGATCATAGCCTCACTATACACAGCTTTCATTAGACCAATAATCGAGCACAATGCATCCTTTGGCATGTACCAACAGCTAGACCAGCCACACAAGTTACTCACTAAAAGAATACAGGGTGCAAATAACATGTGCTATGTGGACCGCATCAAAGCCCTGTCCCAGTACTGAGTCTCTTACAGGCTGCTGAGAGGTTATCTATGCCTACCCTACTCTACAAGGCATTCTCCCATCCAGTTCTGATTAATCCTCTACATTCAACAAACAGCACTAGAATTACCTGACCTAAGGATGTAAACCTCATCTGTGACATAAGAAAAATATGCTGGAGGAACAGATATGCCTCTCAAAGACTACCCCTTTGGGGGAACACCCTTCCCATTCATGCCAAACAGAGCTCTTCCCTAATCCCATTCAAATGCAATTTGGACCAATAGAAGGGAAACTGTAAATTCACCCAGAGCTTGTCACCTGTGGATGTTACGGACAGGAGCAGCTTGTAGATGCCCTAAGGCACAGGCATATACCAAAGTCGTTCTAGTCCTACAACACTGATAATTATAAAAATTGGGGCATGAATGGCTAGGCCTGAAAATGTTCTTTGGCCATCAGCTAAGTAACTTCTTATGATCCTAAGAGAGTTTTTTTTTTGTTACATTGACTTGCAAATGCATTAAATTGCTTTCCTCAGAAAGCTGTGAAACAAGAACATGTTAGAATCCAGAAATACATATGTTGTTGTGTCTTTCGGCTTTTTCCCGGTTAGGGGTCACCACAGCGGAACTCCGGTCCGCTAATGATTGGCAGTAGATTTTTACATGACGGGTTGCCGGCCCTGATGCACAACCTTCAACGAAGGTACGCCCATTCACGCATGTCTCCACACAGAAGATGCTCTAGCTGAGAATCGAACAGGACAACGTCTTACTGTGAGGTGACAACACTACCGCAGCACCAACAAAAGTCAGTTATAGTGGAATGTAGGAAAAGGTAGGAGTCTAATTAGCAACGAGCTTCTCTTTAAATAAGATACACCTTAATGGGCAAATTACTTGGGCTAAGACATGCTTGTGTCATTAAATTCTAGGTAGCTGTATGAAGTGCATCTACATTACATTTATCCAATGTCATACTATTTACTTTCGAGTGCATGGGCATTTTCCTTACGTGGTTTGGTCAGTCTAATATTCTTCCCTGTACAGAGATGTTGCATTATTCTTTTAACTAGATTACCCCTCAAAGCTCAACAATATTTTAGGCAGTCTTGGTGTGCAAGCTCCCTACATGACAAGCTTATGGTCACAAAATTGAAAATGACAGTAGTTGGGAGCAGATTAGGCTTCTTGAATGCAACTGAAATAAGGCAAAATTAAATTGCTGTCTGTAGCAAGATTCTAAGACATTGTGCATACTGCATGTGGGCAGTACACAGGGAGTAGCCATTAAAACCATATACATACCCATCTATAAATATAGTGCCATTATAATTTAAATTCATAAGTATACTAATACAGGTGGTATATTTTCAGTCAACCAAGAACTCCTATCACTGTAGTGTTATAGGAATCAGTGGTGCACTAAATTTCAAATCAGATGACATACATATCTAAAAAGACATTCAGCTATAGCTTTGAAGCCTCAATACTATAGTAGGCTTTGAGAGCAACTGCCATTATGTCATATCTTTATGAAGAAGTAGATGAGCACAATGAAGAACGGTAGCTCCACGGGCCCAAATAACATCCCAGGAAGTTTTATTAGTGTTGTACAATATTCTCTGCTATAGGGTTTATTTACCAGCTATGACAAAGATCCAAAGTGGTTCCTAGTCAAATGGAGGGTCTACTGCTTCCTTTAGCAAGTACCAAACCATTAGTGTAAACAGTAAAATGTGCAAGGTAGAATAGGAAAATTGTACTTGTTCAGGGAGGCATGGGTGGCCTTTTGCATCCGGATAACAATCATTATATAATTATGAGAAAATATGTCACTGAAAAAAATGGTATTGTGGCATATCAATAAATACACATTAATGACAATAAAAAATGTCAATGAACCCAGACAGTGAAATGAGCAATGATATTTGGTCATTACCAATATGAGTCAGTTTTGCACCCCACCAACTTTAATGTTCTTAATCCTCAAATCAGACCACAAATCGTAATTCTTAAACTCTTAGTGCAAGAAATCTGAACGAAGCCTAAAATAATGTGCAACAACGGCACATAAATGTGGGTTGTATTTTAAATTTTGCAATTATAAATTTAGAAAAGTGATACAGAAACAGATTTTTGCAGTAACACTTTTTTCTGAAGGATACAAAGTCAGAAATTCTAATGTATATCATTAATTAGTGACTTCAGCCCCCAGTAATTTCTCAGAAAACCACACAATTTATGAGGACCGAATCAAAAATGTGAATCAAAGATCTGGACATTCTGCAAAAATCTAGACAGTTGAGAGATATGCTCTAAATCATTCACATTCTAGACAAGATTGAAGTCTGAATCAGCTTTGAATACATCAATATTCAGAAATTATGCAAAGGTTTATCTACTAAAACTGAGTGATTGCCTAGCTAATTTCAAAAGCCCCTTCCATCTCGAGAAACCCAGCATACCTTTCAAGTGTCCAGACAGTAGCAGGATGTGTAACTATTTGCCTCATACTTTTGATCTGTTCCACATAATATTTGTAGTTTTCTAGCAGATCAATGAGGATTGAATTCACTAAACAAAACACATTTGAGTTTCAGATTTCAAGTTATTCAGAAAATGTATGCTAATGCAAAACTTTTTAGTCTAGCAACTTTTTAATTTTATAAGAGTAGCCTTTAAAATGCATACCTATTTTTGGGCCTTTGATCCCCCCACCCCATGCTTTGTACAGATTTTTTATTCTAAGATATTGAGAGGTATGAACCCCACTGCTTATGTGACATCCTTAACTGGCAAATTCTAAACACATGTAAATAGATGCATCTATCTCCCTCAGAAATTATTACAATGCCAGATTCAAAAATAACCCCCTGTAGCAGAACCGTAATATAAACAGGCACTATAATAAAATTTAAAAAAAAACTTACTGCTTGGAAAACAAAATAAATAAATAACTTTCTAGACACAAAAATGCTTTTCTTAAACTGAACAAGGTACTCCAGACCCCAATTAAATCAAAAAGCCAAAGATGAAATAAAAACAGCCACCCAGTTGAAGGATAACAGGGCATTCTTTAACTATGTTCTAAACCTCAGAAAAAAATGCCCAGCACTACATAGACTAAATAGCAAATTATATTACATACTCAGACCCAGATGCATTACAGTACAGGCTCATAGAAAAGTAATAGGCTAGCTGCTGTTGTAGCCCATTTTAAGCCTAGCCAATTTACCTTTCAAAATGTGAGAAATAAACACTGTACCTTGTGTCTGTGAGGTAAACACCTTTACCACTATACCAACCCACACATCAAAACCTTTATTGAGAGTAGAAGTTGATTATTAACAGCTGTGGTTGAGGTTATGCTTACCTGACTGTACAGTCAGGTAATTGTGGAAACATTTCAGTGACATGGTTCCTTTCTGCTTGAGAGGGGGCATGGAGATATGTCTGGCAGAATGCAAATTTAGCAGCAGATAGTAGCTGATGTTAATGCAGTGGGAGGACATAGCAGGATATATGACCAGGTGCACCATAGGGCCACTAACATAATTTCATCAGACTGGAGGAGCGCAGCTGGAGCGGCTTGAGACCATATGGCTAAAGGGGGGAACTTGCTACAGACCCAACACTGACACCAAATGAAGAATTTCTATCCACTGTCAGAGTCCACTAGTAGCAGGGGAAGTCACTAGTCCAGGTAAAGGTCCAAGACTAAGGGTTAAATGTTTTAAATGCAACCAGTGGGGCCATGTAGCATATTAGATGTCCATGAAGACAAGGTGGGGAACAAAAAGTGGGACAGTAAGTAAGTGGGAATGACAAAATGCCAATGGTAGGTTGTCTCGAGACAACAAGGGTACCAAACTACCTCACTAAGTTATATCCTATCTTAATGAATGGGAAAGAGGCCAAGGCTAAGAGTCAGATAGCCTCTGACCTAACCACTGTGAAGCCTGCAATGATTACAGAGGCACACTACTTGCTTGGGCAGTCTACTCCAGTCAGAACATTAGGAGGGACCCCATTTCAAATACCTTTGGCTAGGGTTCACCTGGACTGGGAGGGTGGAAAATGAAGGAAGCAAGCAAGTAGGTGTGTTTGGGAATATCCCTACAGATGTCCTGATAGGGAATGATTTTGATAATGCAGTACTGTGTGTTCATGCAGTTACACACAGTCAGGCTTCGAGACAAGCATGTGGGTCAGCCTGGGGGAGACTGAGACAGACTGCACACTGGCAGCCAGGACTTGTGAGGTGGTTACTTCAGGGAGGCAGCTACCCTGTAGCAATGAGACTGAATGTGAACCACAGCTGCTTGCGAGTACTGATGTTCTTTTGGACAGAGTGACTGCAAGGACAGAGGTGAGTAGTAGCACTCAGGCTGACAGTGAGGCACCACTGTCAGAGGATGCCAGACGTCCTGTGGAAAGGGGAGCTGAGAAGGGTTACTAAGAGAGAGTTGAGACAGGCTCAGATCTCAGACCCTACATTACAAGGCCTGAGGGAGGTAGCCAGTGAAGCACCTGATTCTCAAGGGAAGGGGGAATCTGTATACTGAGACAATTGGTTACTGTATAGAGAGTGGATCCCTGAGGGAGGGCTAGAGGGTGAGAGAATACAGCAGTTGGTAGTGCCCAGAGCCTACTGTCTAGCACTTCTAGCCATAACCCACAATATTCCCTTTGCATGTCATATAGGCATAAAACATACAAAGATATGTATTATGAGGAACTTCTATTGTCCTGGGATTTCCAGAGATGTAACAGGGTACTGAAGGACATGTGAGCTGTGCCAAAAGGTAGGCAAGGCAGGAGGCAAAGTGAAAGCTCTTTTGATGTCTTTGCCTGTGACTAAGGAGCCATTTCAGAGGGTAGCTGTGGATATTGTGGGGACACTGAGTACTCCAAGTTCTACAGGGAAAAGGTATATCCTAGTGGTAGTAGATTATGCTACCAGGTACATGGAGGCAGTGGCTCTGTTCTCCATTTAGGCAGAAAAGGTGGTAAATGTTTTGTTAAAGATTTTCAGCAGGGTAGGTTTCCCAAAGGAAATATTGACTGATAGAGGTGCCAATTTCATGTCAGACCTGCTCGCTTGTCTGTGGAAGTACTGTGGGGTGAAGCACCTAAAGACCACCCCCTACCATATAATGAGGGAGGATAGTGGATGATTGTAAGTAATATTGAATAATAATAATAATAATAATAATAATAATAATAATAATAATAATAATAATAATATTAATGATAAAAGTGGATGATGACCTCTACGTTTGCAGATGACTGTAAGCTAGGAGCACTCACTGAATCTTCAAATGATTTGGCCAGCCTGCAGGGAGATTGGTCTCAAATAAATAACTGGTGTCAAAACCACAGTCTAAAATTAAATACTAAAAAATGCATTACTGTATCTTCTGTGAAGTCATCCACCCCTGGGAACTACCACACTGACAACATGCCCCTAAGACATTTGCCCAGTTGTTCAGGGTTTGGGAACTTATGAGGACAGTGACTTAACTTTTGACCAACATGCGTCTGTTGTTGTAAGAAAGTCCTTCTCGATTGCACAGATTTTAAACAAACAAAAGGGTTGTGCCTAGATCTAGAGATGTCACTGACACCCTTTACTCAGCTTTCACTGAGCCAATTATTGCACATAGCCCCCCCTTTGGCATGTATCTGTTCAGAAACATGCAACAATTGAAGCTTCCACAAAGATACCTTACTGAAAGGATACAAGGCCTAATCAACAGGTCCTTCATGGACTGACTGAAACCCCTGTCAATATACATGGTAACCTACAGATTCCGAAGATGTGACCTGCGTCTGGCATACAAGGCAACCTCTGACCTATTACTAATGGATTTACTGCACATTACCAAGCCAAATGGCATCACAAATACTTTGCCTAGGCATCTAAACTTCTTCTGCAACATTAATAGAACAGTTTGGAGGGACAGGCATATTTCACAGATGATACTGCTGTTGTGGGACAGACTCCCCATCCACATAAAACAAAGTTCATCCCTGTACATTTTCAACTGCAACTTAGATATATGGATGGAAAACAGAAAGTTTACCCCACAACTGCCCTATGCACTACAAATGGGCAGTTGCAGCTTCTAAATGCATGGGCCCACTGAAATTATCTATGGTATGATCCCAATTATTCTCATTAGAGGTAATATGTAATTATCAACCATGGGACAGGTAAGGCCAATCTATAACCAGTGGGGTAGATTATTTCAAACACAAAAAGGGAAATTAACTAGATAAAATGACCTGCAAGAGTAGCTAGCCTAGTACTTATCTTACCTATGAATCTATAATCTTACATTTCAGATGCACATACAAAAATGTATAACAAACTCACCAAAAACTTGCAATGCTTTACAGATCCCAAAACTGTCACCAACACAACTAAAGCTACACTCTCCACTACTTAACACCTTCTCTAAGTGATTTATGGAGCACTCACTACTAATTTCCAGGCAGCATAAAAAGCACTTTTTGAGCAATACTATAATAAAGTGGCTAAATTATCAGCAAATGCCCATTTCAGAACCCACTACTGTAGGGCACTGAAAGCCTAAATTGATTAGAACTAATCCATCAACTAATGTATACAGAGCTTCTTCCCACCTACAACATTAGCCAGCAATCATCTGCTTGTCTAGCAATAAATATTGTTCTATACAACTATGTACTCCATCATTATGATTCTGTGAGGAAAACCTTTTCTGTCCACAACCTTATCAAATCTGCAGGCCATGATCTATATTTATACTATGTTGCTAAGGCCTGGGACTCCTTACCTATATCCATCAGATCAATACCCTCCCTCCAGTCCTTCAAAACTATTCAGAAATAGTTCTTAGTCAAAATATGTCTCGGCTTTTGCCCACCCTCAGGATAATGATATTCCTAAATATTAACAAGTTCCTAATCATACCTCACACCTCCTGACTCGCCCTTTACACTCACTTCCTAACTTTATCTAGATGAAAATGGACACCTAGCCAGTTAGACTTTCCTGGTAGACGTCAGTAAACAAATATGTTTGACCTTGTCCTTACAAATGTTTCCTCTGCTTACACCCCACTAACATAATACAATACAATACGATATACAACTTGTGATTGCAACAACTAACCAACTGTAACCCAAGAAAAAAATCACACCCAGATAATGAAATCTGTGGAAATAATTGTCGACCCACACCACAAGAAAAATCATCAGACTGAAAAAATATGGGCAAAATTGAAGTGTATTTACCCACCAGATGTGCAGTAGCAAGCCCCGCCCAAACCATGCCTGTGACCATTTTGACTGCACCGCCCACTGTCTGATTAAAAGATGCCCCCAAAACACTAGGTAATACAGACCTACAAACAGATTAGCAAAATTATAAAGAAAATACAGAAAACATTATACGTATATACGTATAACAGTAATTATATGCTTATTGCAAAATGCTTGTGAACTGTTTTACTTTGATTAGAATCAAGGCCGAGACATGAATTTTGTATCTGTTTTGGCAGGACTTCCGACTATTACTTACAGTATGTTATAAGTTAGCAGCCACCCACCCTCAAAAGCAATGATCGTGATTTTTAACAATGCACAGCTTTGTGCTGTAAATTTTTGTTACAAACATTGATACTTAAAATGTGAGATCTATTAATGTTAAATGCAAAATGTATTTTTTGGTTTTGTGTCGAGTAACCTGTTTACACATTTGACGTTGGTTGCTTGTAGTACAGATGGCTTTAAAACTGTAGGGAGCTACTGAGTCCAAACTTCATTCCGACATATTTTTATCTTATTTGCATTTTACAAAAACAGATCTTTCTCTGTTTGGCAGGTTGATGGCAGAAAGTATTTCATGGGAGTCTGGTGACAGACAGTAGCTTGCAGGAGCATGCATGCCCTCTAGTTGATTGTTTTTTTTTAACAGACATGCTAGTGAGATTCACAGTGATGTGGCCAGAAGTAGGGTCTCCCACTTTTCTCCAACAGATCTATGATGTACAGACTGTTAAGTCACTTGAATAACCCTAAATACAGAAAACATTATATGTATACAGGTATAACAGTAATTACATGTAATGTGAATGCCACCAAAGCACAAGGTAATTGTGCAAAAAGATTAGACAGATTATAAAGAAAGCATGTGTATAACGTTTCTGCTACTACATGACACGGATTTACCATTACATTAGCATCGTGTGTCAATCACGACACATTGCAGTTGTTAATCTCCACCCTCCTGCATGTCAGTCATGGTGGGCACGCCCATTCCTGCGCAAACTCAGTGGTGGGTTAATACACTTCAATTTCACCAAAATATGAAAGCAATATTACTGGTCATTAACTACTTCATACTGCTCAACTGTCCCTGATTTTGTCTCATATTATTACCCTTATCCTTATAAAATATTTTGATTTTCTGGTAAATCACTGAAGACTACAGTCATTGCATAATGTCAGACATTAGAGTTTCGTACCTCCTGGTCTTTAAGAAATCCATGTTGTTCAAAATCCGGTTGTTCTCCAACTAACATGAGTTAGGGTAATATTTAAGTTATACCTGATTTTGGACTTGTAAAGACTCTGGTGATCATTAGTCTAGTATAAACCTATGAACCTACTAGTTATGCACCAAACATGGCACAACAATACACCAAATGCATCATTCATACTTCTTTCTTCCTACACTATATATTCCAAATTCAAGATTTGACATAAACAATGAAAGAAAATCTCATACGTAAAAACGTACAACTGTCAGCATGTACCAGAATGTCTCCCTGGAGCCATGTTATTGTGTAAATTAGACTGTTGTTTCAATTGAGCCAGCAGGAAAACCTACCCAGTATCGGAGCAATAAAACATGGCCATAATCACTCTCAAATACAACACCAAGAGGTGAAGTGACAACTCTGGTTTCACAACCCCTCAACAAAACTAATTCTAAACTTATTATCACTATCCACAAAAGGAAAACACAACAAATATTGTATAAAAAATACATAACTAATAAGCCACACTAACACCTTAAAATGGGCAGCATCTTCTTAGTAGGGCTAAAATCCTGCAGAGGAAAGCAACATAAACATGGTAAACCTCCTAGAAAACCAGACTCCCAAGCAATCAGTGAAAAAATAGCCAGTCAGCAATGCAGAGAACACTCCTCCATTAACACAAAGACACACTAAAATTACTGCACATCAGAGTGCAGGAAAACTAGCAACCTGTAAAGAATTAAACCTATAATACAAAGCTTTACACTATATAAACCATGCAACGTGAAAGCAAGATGTACATGAAACTCATACTGCCCACTTAAATTTCTCCAATAAAGAAACCAAA
The DNA here is from genome assembly GCF_019279795.1 of Protopterus annectens. Classification (NCBI taxonomy): domain Eukaryota; kingdom Metazoa; phylum Chordata; order Ceratodontiformes; family Protopteridae; genus Protopterus; species Protopterus annectens. The sequence goes on along the minus strand of NC_056732.1, from coordinate 186,351,305 downwards.
CACAAGATGTCATAAATAACACACAGTTTAAATGCGAATCTCCCAAACATAAACATTTTCACGTACCTGTAATATACAGGTGTGTAATCTAAATAAGTTCCATTAATTCTTCATGCAGCTATCTCCTACAGTGCTGACTCCTTCTCCAGATGACTTGCACAGACTCTACAGAACAGCTTAAGCAGCAGAATATCACCATTATCTGTAAAACTTACTCCAAAATTAGTCATCTACAGCAAATTGTGACATTTATATTCCCACTGTCACCAACCACAAAAAGTTAAATTCTGAAACAAACAGTATTAATTCAATAAAAAAGGCTTCACCTCTTGTCCAAACTTCCCTTATGACTGTGAGTTCCACAACTAAGCTGAATTCTGTAGAAAAGACATATATTGTTTCATAACACCACATACCCACCCCCAAACAATTAAGCCAAGCCTTGTCTGTCCACATGATGCACCTAGACAATATCTGACTACTACTTTGTAATGAATGCATGAATAGATTACACTGGTAAACACATTCAGATAAATACATACATTGAAATGCAGAAGACATTTGTAACCGCTCAGTACTTAAATGTCTCACTCAAAGAAATTAAAGTCAATACCAAGCCAGAAACCAGTGCATTTAGCACCGCATCAAGTTGGATAGAACCATTTTCACCTCTGCTGACACCCATTGTTTAACCCAGTATGTCCAAGATCAAGCACCAAAGATGACTGTAGCAATGTTAGAATAATTAACATGCAAACCAATTGACTCAGGCTGGCTTCTCTTACCACAAACTGAAAATTATGTAACTATTTTGTTATATAATTAGTCAGTGTTTTAATTAATGTAACAGACTTCAAGAAACTGAAATTTAGAGTGGAGATTGACATCTGCAGAAAATAATAAAGCTATGTATACAGCTGTAAGAGCCCTATTTATAGACTTGTAACACACTTGGAACAGATGAGAAAACAATTTCAGTGAAAATCAGGGGAACCTCAAATAACAGCTGTCCAAGAGGAGAGTTGAGAAACAGAGGTTGACATCAGAGGAAACATTCACTTTAATGATGCTTTATAAATCAGGACAACATAAATTGGTGTTGATAATGGCTGACCTGAATGCACATATCAGGACAGACAGAATAGGCATTGCCGGCCTTAGGCATAGGCCAACTAGGCAGCCGCCTAGGGCGCCACTCTAGCAGGGGTGCTTTCCAGTATTTATTTGCTGTAAGTATACCAGGATGGGGGCACCGAGTGATGTGGTGGGGGGCAGTGTGGAACTCTTTTGCCTAGGGCACCAGCTGACCTAAGGCCGCTCCGGATACAAGGACTGCCTGGGTCCACATGGGTGGTGCAGTAGGAATAAAGATGGAGAGGCCACTCTAGACTTCTGTCTGGCAAATGGCTTCATAGTAGGTAACACATGGTTCAAAAAGTGATACTGTCACAAAATCGCATGCAAGAGTGGCTATTCTGCAAATCTGGTATACTTCCTCCTAGTAAGGAAAGGACAATGGGGCAACATCAGTGACCGTAAATTCACCCCAGTGAAACAGTAAGCTCACAGTAAAAAAACACTGGTTGCCACAATCAGATGCAAGCAGTGGTCATAGATGTCTTCCAATGTCAACAGAGACCAGGCTGAAGACCTAGAGGATGACTGAGGAGAAAGTACAACAGTTCTAAGAATTGCTTAGGGCTCTACCATCACAACAAGAGGAGGAAATAAGTGGAGATGAAGAGGACTAGAAGCATCTCAAAACAGCATGTGTGAGGACTTCATAACATGTATGGAGCTGAGCCAGGTATGGGAATAAGGTATGCAAGGAAAGTAGGTGGAAGAATGCACAAGTCCAGGAAGTCATCAAAAGAAAGAAAGTGCAGGGAGAAATGAGAGATAGAAAAGACAGACAAGACAAGGAGAGAATACTGGATGGCTAACAAGAACGATCTAAGAGAAGAGTTACTTCAGAGAAGGACAGACATATTAAGGTCAATGAAAAAATAGACTACAGAAAGTCAACAAAACCCGAAAAGTTAGAAGCCTGATAAAACAAATGAACACAGTAATTAGGACTATTCATAGAAATTCATGCAATATAACAGAAATAAATAGGATGTATTACTGTGCAGCTAAATTAATAACAGATAGTCTTACCACAAAAACAAAGGGCAGTAAGGAAAGGAAGGGAGGAGAGAGATTAAATGTCATCATGGAAGTATCAACTAGAGAAAATTATAAAGCAATTAAGACAAGTGTCAATGTTATAAAGTATGGAAGAGAGAACAGATCAACAAAAATACTGAAATATATCATGATGCAAGTAATGCTCAGTATCAGAAGAGATCAGGATCTAGCATGCACTACTGCAAATAAACTATCAGCATAGGAAGAAAAATTGAATAGATATGCATTAAAATATAAAGGTAAAGTACAAAGTAAGCAATTGTTATTGATGACCCAAACAGATTTATAGAGAATTGGGAAACACATGAAAAGAAATTGAACCACCACCAAAAAAATAAGCAATAGATACATTTTGGTGAAATATCTATGACGATCCTGTGGAACATTATAAAGATGCTGAATGGAAAGAAAAAGTAAAAGAAACAATAAGAAGTTCAAATATACAGGATTTGAAATGGGATGAAGTAACAGCCAGAGAAATAGAAGACATGAAACAAAGTTACAAAAAGATCCTTATTGGAAAATTCCAGGCCAGATGAAGTACCTAACTTCTGGCTAAAAGTGGGAACATCCTTACATGAAGATTTTGCCATGAGTAAGAACTATTTATATGAGCACCCCGAACAGACACCAACCTGCTTAACAACAGGAAAAACAATAATTCTACTTCACAGCAGACCTGCAAACTACCCTAAAAACTACAGACCAATAACTTGCCTTCTAAGGATGTATAAACTGTACATTGGAATTGGCGCCAACAGGGTTTATAGTCACTTAGAAGAAAACTCAAACATGGCAATACAACAAAAGGGTAACAAAAAAGTCATATGGAACAAAGGATAATTTGCTGTAAAATAGAGCCACATAAGAGAACTATAAAAGGGGAAGAATCTAAATACGACATGAATAGACTACAAAAAAGCATTTGACTGTGTCCCACATTTATGGATGAAAGAGTGCTTAAAAATTTATAAGAAGCACCCTATAGTGATCGATTATATTACAGTGGCAAACCACTTTGAAGTGAAGCCATGATAAAGGACAATTTATTATTTCAGGGATAAAAATTCAAAGGGGGATATAATTTTCTGTTGGTATTGTGACATCGTTCATGAAGCTGGTAGAATGCTGCTCAATGGTAGGCTCATACCTGCCTGTGTCATATTTTGAGATATCAATCATGTCTCTCTTGATACAGTCCAGGGAGGTACATCTCAGGTCACTTACATCTACATGAACTATGACTGAGTCATACTGGTACTTGAGGTTTAGTGACCTATGTGCATGCATGAGGTGATGAATCTTGTTTTAAATTGTGATTGTGTATGTATGGTGCAGGCGATTTCTTTCCCAGGGAAAGAAATCTCTGTTTTGACCATTCACGGTTTAGTGTATTCAGTCTTTAAGTGTCTCTCAAGATGTGTTCACTGTAATGCCTCTTCACGATTTTAATATAGACCTCATATTATCACATTAAAGGGGCACTATCTCGTTTCTAAAATCAGTTGCTTGCTAGAGGACTTTGTTTACCTTTTAGTGCAGTGTAAGTCATGTTCACACAGAGGCAGGGTTTTCAGAGAAGGTTGTTAGCATACTGTAGGTCAGATTTCACAAACTTCAGTGGGGGATGGTTATAGGAAGTGTTAGCAGTTTACAGTCTGTCCTTTTGTATTTTCCTTCCCTCATCCATAGGCTATTTACTTGAATGACTGGTTTAGCCTCAGCCAGAAATGCTAATAGTCACACTCAGATCTGAAGCCTTTGCAGCAGTGAAATTACATCTTTAGTATGCACTTGTTTTTTTGTAAAACTTAGTGGAATGATTACCCCAGCATAGGCAAATGTGTTTTCTTTATTTTCTTTTTGCTTCATGCGTGTTGCTACATGCTGCTTTCCCTTTAGTGGTAATTATTTTTCATATGGTCTGCAATAGTGTTGCTTAGTACATGTATTCATGCAGACATACATTTATAAAACAGTTTCCCTCATTTCACAGGACAGCAGTGCAAGAAAGAAACCACTGAGTTGCAAATATCCTAAGATTCTAGAAGAATAAAATCTTACAATGTTTCAATAAAAAACATTGAAAACTAATCTGAAATTGTATCTTGTTGTTATACTAAAAGTATTTTCCCATTAGCTGACTCCCTTCAGGAATCACACTGTAACTGTCTGTATAATACTGACTCCATTCAACTGAATTTATTTTATTTTTCTTCCCTGCACTGTGGTAAAATGTTTGGATCTTTCATTCTTTTCATGAATATCTGATTACAGTGAAGTTGCACTGGTTACCATTTGAAAGTTGAGGCAAATGTAGTCTCTATATTTTCATATCTGTGTGCATAAGTATGCATGCAATACGTAATCTAAGTTTATATTCATGTGGTTGCAAAGCCACAGCCTTGCTATGTCTTACTGACTGGCTTGCACTTCAAGACATTCTTGAATGTCTGTCAAATTTGTATATGTTGGGTATGTGCTATTGCGTGTATTTTACTATAACTATGTATGCATGCATATAATTGTTTTAGTGGTATACTTCATTGCTAATATTGGAGTTCTCATAACTTTTCTCAAACTTGGCTCGTGCGTGACTCAGATGGCTGTGTCGAGACTACTTACCCCCTTATCAAGATGGAAACAGATAATTTAAATAAATGCATGTATAATGTGTCATTATGTGTTTATCATATTTATTGCTTTGGTTGTTTAAAATATACTTGCTGTATATTTTTATGTCTTTATAGATTCACATATATGTGTATGTCTATACACACACACACACACACACACACACACACACACACATATATATATATATATATATATATATATATATATATATATACATATGCAAAATCTGTCTCTGAATTTGTGTGCATCCCTGTTTATGTATACAGATGTACACACACCTATATGTGTGGTGTGTTGGTGGATATATCTACATATATACATGCACACACTCATACACTGCCATGCAGGAGGTATTTTGACTAAGGTGACAGTATAACTGCTCCTAACAGCATTCCTATCATGGAACCTTTATTGCTAGTTTTACAAGTAACAGCTTTTTTTTTTCTCATTTGCCATATGCCACTTGACAAAAGTATTAAAAGTGTGACTCATACAACAAAAGCTACAGACCCATATGCTTAACCAACCTTATTGGTAAGGCCATGGAATGAATCATGGGCCCTGTAAATAAGGACACAGGTGATCTCCAAATCCTTGATCCAACACAGTTTGGTTTTGTCAAAGACAGGTCATGCCTGTTAAACCTGGTAGACTTCTTGAAAAACATCACCAGAGCCATAAATGAAGGCACATCTGTGCATACAACCTACCTTAACTTAGCATAGTCCCACATTTGAGCATCAATGATAAACTCTCACAGTTGAATATCAACCATTATGTTGTCAGGTGGGTTTCTAACTGGCTCACCGACAGATCACACTGAGTCAGAGTTGAGGAATTTACTTCAATCAGCAGACCTGTCAACAATGGGGTTCTACAGGCATGAGTGCTGGGCCCCCGGTTTGGAATATATATCTCAGACGTTCAGGCCAAAACAGAAGGGCTGTGCTGACTAAATTTGCTGATAACTGCAAATTAGGTGCAATAATTGAATCTCCAAATTATCTCAATACACTTCAAGAGGGAATTACACAAATCAGTGATTGGCGCCAAAGCCATGGACTCAAATTCAATGCTATCATCCCCTTCAGTAAGAACTACATCCCTGCAGACTATCATACAAATAATACCCCATGTAACAACTCAGTAGTGAGAGACTTGGGAATGCAAGTTGTCTGTAGCCTGAACTTTGACCACTGTGTGTCTACCTCAGTAAGGAAGGCATTCTATGTTGCTCACCTCATTAGCAAAGGCATTGCCTCAAGAGTGAAAGAGGTCATAACTCCCTTGCACTCGACCCTCATCAGGCCAGTAATCGAGTACAATGCTCCCTTTGGTATGTACTTACCAGGCACCTGCAGCAGAGATTTCTAACCAAGAAAATTCATGGTCTCTAGCACATCGTACATTGACAGACTGAAGACACTGTCACTGTACTCTGTAGTGAGCAGACTACTTAGAGGAGACTTGTGCCTAGCCTACAGAACAATCTCATATCCAAACCTAATGGAAATGCTGCACATCTGCAAGTCAAATGGCATAAGGGTCACTTGCTCCAGGGACCTTATCCTAGCCTGTGACATATGTAGGACCTGCTAGAGAGACAGATGTGTCTGTCAGAAGTTGCCACTCCTCTAGTATAGGCTACCAATTCACATCATACAGATCCCCTCTATGACCCTGTTTAAGTGTAGCCTGGATGGGAAACCTTAAATTAATTGCTGGGGAGTTCACCTATGACTCTCCTAGATATGGGCAGTCAGTACGAAGACCTTCGGTTTAGGCTAGATCCTTTTTATTGGGTTTCTATAGTGTTATACTGGGTACACAGCTAGGATTATAAAGGCCTTTGGGTCAGCAGCCTAGTAACCACCTATTAACCCATCAAGTAACCAAAGTATTCTTGCCTTCAGTCATCTAAATTTTTAGAGATGATAATCTTAGTTGTGTGTTGGCGTGCACTCAGACTGCACTGCATTTTTTTCAGGATAACTATTGCCATATCCCTAAGAATTTGGTGGGGAGAAGTACTTGGGAGGAACTAAGCTCAGCAGCAGGTGAGCAAGAGTAATTGCATGTAGACATTACTTTGCCATTACATAGTTTTAGTTCTTTCTGGATATACAAACAGAAGACAAGTAAGGTACTCCCAACTCAAAATCTGACAACATATATATAGTTCAGGCAGGGAGCAATCAGCAAAAAGGGTGAGTTGAAGAATAATTGGACATTTTACACTATGTTGCTTTCACAGTGGGCCCAATTCCAAGGCACTGGCACAGGAAACAGCACCAGTACCAGTGTGGGTACAAATTAATTCACAGTATCAGTGGACATATGATAATAACAGATAATAAACACCCTCAGTACAGGTAATTCGGTGACTTACAAAAGGACACTACAGCAGTTTAGAGACACTAGGAAGGTGCAAAGTTGCCCAGTTGTATGGCTCATATCACTAAAACAATGGAAGGTACACACCCTGCTACTGTCAGAGGCCGATTAAAACAAGTTGTAGGCAGCATTACACCTGGTAAGCTATCAGCTGGCTGCACAAAGTCATGGGGAGGCAGTACAAGCTTTATGGGAAAAACTCCAAAATATATATCATCAGTAAATCAACAGACTGTTTTTCATAAAATGTTGTTTATCAGCCCTATGTGGAGCATTTATTGGTCAAAATAAGAAAGTTCTAAGGATAAAAAGAAGCAACCTATGACTGATCAGGAGGTAAAGAACCCGTTGCCAGCTCCAGCCTCAGGGGCCACAGAATGGAATGTAGCACAATGCCTACAACATTACCAGACATTGTGACTACAACAGAGAAGCTCACTCACACAGTTTCGTCATAGACAAGCACTTAAAAAGGAGCAGTTTTCTGCCATGAGAAGGGTACCCTGCTTACCTAGCTTCAGGTGAGGGCTGTATTGAAGAAAACAGTACAGTAATGAAGCTTGGTCCCCAAACATATACCCCAACACTCAGATTCCATGCTCATTTAGCATAGCAGCAGCTTCTCGTGTGCAGTGGGCAAGGACATCATGGGAAGACATCAAGAAATTAGGAAGAGGGTGGTACGATGTTTATGAAAAATAGCTGAAAAAATCACCTCTTTTACCATGCCTAAAATTGTTGTATTTTATTTGCAGAACCTGGGTGTTACTTGTAAGGCAGACATTGCACCTTCCAACAATACCCTTTGTTGACTGGAGCTTCCTGTATGTTTGATTGCCTGGTACCTTGCTGGTGCTCTTCCATCTTAATGGAAACACCTGTCTTATATATCACCCCTGGAACATGCTGACATTACTTATGATGTATTGTGGTACCAAAGGTATAACATGTAAAATTTGTGTTAAAGCCCAAATTCTAATATTTACACTGAGGCTACACAGTTTGCTGAGCTGTACACCCTTCCAAAATCCCACTGTTGCCTACTCTTCATGGTGATACTTATATCAGGGGTTTAAATGGCATTTGTGATATGTACAGTTCTTGCTCTGTATCTCATTCATCAAGCAGACTGATATCCCTCCTTAGCGTACATGGTCCATTCCACCCTCCTTGACCTCTTACATCTATGCAAAACATGCTCCATCATGAACACCTAAACCAAAGACTTCTTCTTCTTCTTTCAGCTGCTCCCATTAGGGGTTGCCACAGCAGATCAACTGTTTCCATTTCTTCCTGTCCTCTGCATCTTGCTCTGTCACACCAGCCACCTGCATGTCCTCTCTAGCCACATCCGTAAACCTTATCTTAGGCCTCCCTCTTTTCCTGTTACCTATCAGCTTCATTCTTAGCATCTTTTTCCCAGTATACTCTGCATCCCTCCTCAGCACATGTCCTAACCAATGAAATCTTGCCTCTCTGGCTTTGTCTCCAAACCTTCCAACCTGAGATGACCCTCTAATATACTTATTCCTAATCCTGTCCATCCTTGTCACACCCAGTGCAAATCGTAACATCTTCAACTCTGCCATGTCAAGCTCTGACTCCTGTCTTTTTGTCAATGCCACTGTCTCCAACCCATATAACATAGCTGGTCTCACTACCCTCTTGTAGATCTTCCCTTTCACTCTTACTGGTACTCGTCTGTCACAAATCACTCCTGTCACTCTTCTCCACCCACTCCATCCTGCCTGTACTCTCTTCTTCACCTCTCTTCCACACTCACCATTACTCTGAACTGTTAATCCGAAGTACTTAAACTCATCCACCTTCGCCACCTCTACTCCCTGCATCCTCACCATTCCTCTATCCTCCCTCTCATTCACACACATATATTCTGTATTAGTCCTGCTGACCTTCATTCCTCTTCTCTCTAGAGCATATCTCCACCTCTCCAGGGTCTCCTCCACCTGTTCCCTACTCTCACTACAGATCACAATGTCATCTGCAAACATTATAGTCCACGGGGACTCCTGTCTGATCTCGTCTGTCAACCTGTTCATCACCATTGCAAATAAGAAAGGGCTCAGAGCTGATCCTTGATGTAATCCCACCTCCACCTTAAACACATCCATCACTCCCACTGCAGACATCACCGCTATCACACTACCCTCGTACATGTCCTGTACCAATCTTACATACTTCTCTGACACTCCCGACTTCCTCATACAATACCACAACTCCTCTCTAGGCACCCTGTCATATGCTTTCTCTAAATCCACAAAGACACAATGCAACTCCTTCTGACCTTCTCTGTACATCTTCATCAACACTCTCAGAGCAAACATTGCATCTGTAGTGCTCTTCCCTGGCATGAAACCATACTGCTGATCAATAATCATTACCTCCCTTCTTAACCTAGCTTCCACTACTCCTTCCCATAACTTCATGCTGTGACTGATCAATTTAATCCCTCTGTAGTTACTACAGCTCTGCACATCACCCTTATTCTTAAAAATTGGTACCAAAACACTTTTTCTCCATTCCTCAGGCATCCTCTCACTTTCCAAGATTTCATTAAACAATCTAGTTAAAAACTCCACTGCCATTTCACCTAAACACCTCCATGCTTCCACAGGTATGTCATCTGGACCAACAGCCTTTCCGTTCTTCATCCTCTTCATAGCTATCCTTACTTCCTCCTTGCTAATCCACTGCGTTTCATGATTCACTATCCACACATCATCCAACCTTCTTTCCCTCTCATTCTCTTCATTCATCAACCCTTCAAAGTACTCTTCCCATCTGCTCAACACACAGTCCTTGTGAGTACATTTCCCTCATTATCCTTTATCACCCTTACTTGCTGCACATCTTTACTAGCTCGGTCCCCCTGACTAGCCAATCGGTTCAGGTCCTTTTCTCCTTCCTTAGTGTCCAACCTTTTATACAACTCTTCATACGCCTTATCCTTAGCCTTCACCTCCTCTCTCTTTGCCATGTACCTCATCTCCTTATACTCTTGTTTACTTTCTTCATCTCTTTGACATTCCCAGTTCTTCGCCAACCTCTTTCTCTGTATACTCTCCTGTACTTTTTCATTCCACCACCAGGTCTCCTTGTCCTCCTTCCTCTTTCCAGATGTCACACCAAGCACCTTTCCAGCCATCTCTCTTACCAGCTCTGCTGTAGTTACCCAGCTATTCAGTAACTTTTCACTGCCACCCAGTGCCTGTCTTATCTCTTCCCTGAACATCACCTCACAATTACCCTTTTTCAGTTTCCACCATTTGATCCTTGGTGCTGCCCTCACACTCATCCTTCTCTTCTTGATCATCAATATCATCCTACAAACCACCATCCTATGCTGCCTAACTACACTTTCCCCTGCCACCACTTTACAGTCTCCAATCTCCTTCAGACTGCCCCTTCTACATAAGATATAATCCACCTGTGTGCATCTTCCTCCACTCTTATATGTCACCCTACGCTCCTCCCTCTTGTTAAAATACATATTCATCACAGCCAAAGACTGTGATCTGTTATAGACACAGAAATAGAACATGGCTGGCACAACAGATTTCTATCCCAATTAATGCTGTACTTGCTGAAAAAACATCATGCGCATATCAAACAACACTACACATGGTCTGTATTCAGTAATATTCTGAATGAATAGCCTGGAAATCATAAATGCTCTTTGGGATATATAACATGGTGCGTCTTGACCATGGAGCTTAACTCACTCAGCAGTGCTCAGGCTTAGCTGGCTATGCTTATCAATAGTCTTTTGAACTGCATGCCTAGTATATACCTATGAACCTATCAACCTAATATATAATTACCAAGTAGCTTACAAATGTACATGGTGCATATAGAATATATATGCAGACAAAATCATCAGTTTATTGATGAATGTATTTCTATAACACATCTCATTTGAATGTCATTATATGATCATTATGCCGCGGTGGTATGGCGGTAGCACTGTTACTTCACAGCAAGAGGTTCTCCCGTTTGATTCTTGGCTTGCCTTGGGAGTGCCTTCTGTGTGGAGTCTGCATGTCCTCCCCGTGGTTGGGTAGCGTTCGAAAGACATGTGTGCGTAAATGGGCGTGCGTTCATTGAAGGTTGGGCGTTGAGCTGGCACCTCGGCATTTCATAAAAAAAATCTACTGCCAATCATTAGCTGACCGTTGTTCCGCTGTGGCGACCCCTTACCGGGAAAAAGCCGAAAGACAAAACAAAAAACTGAACACACCAGTTTTCATACTACCATGATTGTGCTACAGATACCTCTGAATTGCACATGCCCTGCATGTCAACACATTGCATAGTTTAGCTTTATACACTGTGCTATTTTTCCTTTCTGAATACCCCCTAATATGTGTTTTATGTCCTGTAAGAGTACCAGCTATATACACACATAGCAAGATACCTGTAAACAAACATTTACTTGTTTATTTTAATAAGTAACAAAAACAACAAATAGATGTGCGCTGTACTCTCCAAGGTACCATGACTTAAACTTAACCTCTGTTTCAAATCATTTAATTTATTCCCCTTATTTCTTTATTCAGCTGTTTGTTTACTTATTAATTACAGCTTGATAACCATGTAAGTGAGAGGCTGACACACCCTTTTGAGTCACAACCTGAGCTCCCTGCTGCAAGACACAGACAATTGTAAACAGAATAAAGAATTATACCACTTTCTGAAAGAATGTCAAACAGTTTGGCAAAATGCAATAGTGGAATTCAAGGAAGATGATACTTAAAAAATATATAGGAAATGGAAATGAGGTCAAACTATAACTACAACTTTGCAGGTAAGAATGGCATTATTGCTAACACCTGAAATATTTGTATGTACATATGCAAAATGTATAAACATCAATAAGCTGTTTAACAGAGTGGCTATGTTAAGTATAGAAGGATCTCTCCATTTTTATTTATTTTTTTTAGTTTTATGTGCAGTGGTGTTCGTTAAACTATGAGTATTATTATAGGTGTCTTGCATTGTCGTGATTCATCAGCAAACTGCCCTCTTGCAATAAAATATCAGTCTTGCTTTTACTTGCAATTTACACAGTTTCACTGTAAACCTTACATTATATGAAAAAATATATATCTATGGCTAGATGTGATAGTTACAAAACAGTCAAATAAATAAAACTATGACTTCACATGGAACCTGTGTGTCTGCTTGCTTGTTTATTTTGTAAAATAAATGAAACATCAATTTTTCATGCAATATGTGTGCCTGTTTACTTATTTATGTATGTCTAAAGTTGTTTTGGCTACTTCTAATTAGAAACAAAAAAGTCTGTCTTGTGTATATGAATATACATGCAATAAAAGCCATTAATTTCTTGTGATTTCATGACCTTTCAGTTATAATTGAAGGTATACCTCTCAACCTTATAGTGCAGACAGAAAAGCCTTGAAAGAATAATTTAATTGGCTAAAATAGTTAACAAAGTCCAATACAGAGTAGACAACAGTAACTTTACTCAAAAGCGTTACACAACAGCAATAAGGTACAAGCAAAAGACAGAGTACATACGACTAGAAGATGACTAGTTACTCCCCAGAAAATATCCTCTACCACTTATCCCCCTACTGTTACCAAAGCACTGGTCCTCATTATCCCCCTATGTTACCAAAGCACTGGTCCTCATTATGCTCTTCAGAGCTAAACACACCACAGCAATGACCCCTGATAACATCCAGGGATGCCTCCTATATAGTTTGAAAAATGACCCCTCAGGCCCACTAGAATATCTATTCAGCCATAGCCTACAAACAGGCATCATCCCTAGGGAATGCAGGACTGCAATGGTCATCCTTCTACATAAAGCTAGACCATCAACAGACCCAGGAACTACAGACCCATATGTTTGACTAGTCATATATAACAAGGCCATGGAAAAAGTTATCATGGATGTAATAAATACACAGGAAATCTTCAGACACTGGACCCATCACAGTTTGGTTTGGTCAGGGGTAGGTCACATCTACTACACCCAGTGGACTACTACTTTGAGAAGGCCACCTGAGCCATGGATGATGGGCAAAAAAAGTGCTTATTGTCTACCTCGACCTAGTAAAGGCATTCAACATACTACCTCACTTAGGTATTACAGACACACCCAAAAATGTAGACATAAATCCCTATGTAACCTGATGGATAGTCAAATGGTTCTAAGGACACGAAGTTAGGTTGGGCGAATCCACCTCTAGCAATAGGACTGTTACAAGTAGTGTTCCACAGGAATCAGCACTCGGACCTATCCTATCTGGAATACACTTCTCTGAAGTCATAGCAAATATAGAGGGTCTTTGGGTGACCAAATCTGCAGATGACTGCAAGATGGGTGTAATGAATGATTCCTCCAAAGATGTAAATGTCCTTGAGGAGGGTCTGAGAGCCAAGTAACTGCTGCTAGAAACAGAGTACGCAATGCCAAAAAAGACATATTTATAACCTTTGGGAAGATGACCACCCCTACACATTACAACATTGATAATACTCTCATATTAGTAGACCCAGTGGCAAGGGACTCGAGAACTCAGGTTCATAATAACCTGAACTTTGATTATCATGTGTCCACGTTGGTGAGAAAACCCTTCTATGTGGGGCAAGTTATAAGTCATGGCATGGCATCCAGATCTAAGCAGATCATAGTCCCACTGGGCTTAGCCCTCATTAGACCAATAATCGAGTACACTGCAGTCTTCAGCATGTACCTGACCAGCCATTTGCAAAAGGCTACAGAGATTTCTCATTTAAAGAATACAGGGTATAAATAACATGTCCTATGGGGAAAACCCCAAACCCTTGTCCATGTACTCAGTCTCCTACAGACTACTGAGGGACAATCTATACCAAGCCTACAAGGCCTTCTCAGATCCAGCCCTGATGGATATGCTACACATTCACAAAACAAACAGCAGAAAAATTATCCGATCTAAGGATCTAAACCTTGTCTCTGACATAAGCAAAACATATAGGAGGAACAGATGTGTGTTTATGAGAGAGTACTCTTTTTCTGGAAATAAACACCCCATTTATGCGAAGCAGAGCTCTTCTTTAATCTTATTCAAATAACATTTGAACCAATGGATGGTAAATCATAAATTCACCCCTGCTTGTCACCTGTAGCTTTATGGACAGCAGCAGCTTACAGATGCTCTAAGGCGCAGCCATAGACCAAAGTCTGTCTAGTTGTTGGGCATTGCCAATTACAAAAACTGGGGTGTGAATGGTTAGGCTTAAAAAGGCTTTAAGGCCTTCAGACTGGTAACCGCCAATGAGGATTTCTTCTAGTGAGTTGCAAGTGCATGAAATTGCTTTCCATATAAATGTGTGTAACAAGAAAATGTTGGAATATATAAATACATATAATAACCAAAATCAGCTACAGTGGAATGTAGGAGCAGGTAAGATGCTAGTTAGCAATGAGCTTCTCATTAAATAAGCTCTACTTATTGGGTGTGACATTGCTGTACACAAGGTGCTTTATATAGCATTGTATATATGGGCAGAAGTAAGTTAAAACATAAACAAAGCCACTGGGTACACAAGTGCCAGGATTAAAAAGTCCATGATCCTCATATGCGCATTGGTTCCAGGAAAGGAAAAACTGAAGTGTAGAATCTTCAAGACACAGAAATATTCCAACAATGGGGTTAGGCCAGGTTCAGGGGAGAATGCCCCTTCCCCATTGTCGAAGGAAGTAGTAGTCTACCAAAATTAGAAAAGAGCCATAAAGATGATAGAGTGGACTACTGAGGATAAGAAAGAAGTTATGTATTGTTACTATTATACAAGAAGCCCAGAATTTGCAGATATAAGATATTCAAAACGATTAAGACAGACAGAGGAAAGAAAAATATTTGCACAAGAAAAACTATCAAAACCTTCAAATGCATTTTTGTGTTCATTAAGAGAACCGATCCATTTAAACACTATATAGACATAAACTTTGGTAATCCGCGGTGGTGGTGCTGCGGTAGCATTGTCGCCTCACAGTAAGATGCTGACCGGTTCGACTCTCAGCTAGAG
Source organism: Protopterus annectens (assembly GCF_019279795.1). Lineage (NCBI taxonomy): Eukaryota > Metazoa > Chordata > Ceratodontiformes > Protopteridae > Protopterus > Protopterus annectens. The sequence goes on along the minus strand of NC_056732.1, from coordinate 186,336,020 downwards.
CATCTTCTGTGTGGACATATGCGTGAATGGGCATACCTTCGTTGAAGGTTGTGCGTCAGGGCTGGCAACTCGGCACGTAAAAATCAACTGCCGATCATTAGTGGACCGGAGTTCTGCTGTGGTGACCCCTAACCGGGAAAAGCCGAAAGACACAACAAACAGACATAAACTTCGGTCCATTCAGAAGAAGCAACCAAGGAAGTGCAAAAAATGTAAACAACAAAATCTAGAGATTTTTGAAAGGCATGAAAAATAACCATGAACATGGGAAAGAAAAAGAGATCTGATTTGCTGCAATATTTATGCAAAGGAGAAAGCCAAAGTAATTAATACCAGAAAGTATCTATGAAGATATTTGAAGAGAAATACAGGCAAAGTATCCAGGTATGGAAACTTTCACAACAGAAAAAATAAGATCACCAAAGGGTGAATGTAAAACAGAAGATTAGTACATGAGAAGTTAAACAAATAGAAGCTGAAGTTATGGAATACTTCCAAAGTGAAGGATTTAGTGTAGGAAGTCTAACACAGTTTATGTCACAGCATGATGGAACAATCAGTTCCCAAAGTAAGGAAAACAGAAAGGAAGAAATATGGACTTGGGAAAGTATAACTTTATTATGGTGCAATATTTATGCATAGGAGAAAGCAAAACAAACAAATACAAAACAGTTGCACTAAAGATAATTGCAGAGAAATGCAGATAAAGGTATCTGGATATACGTTTCACAATACAAAAAATAAGAAAACAAAGGGGGCTGTAGAAAAGACGATTAGTAATGGAGAAGTCAAAGAAATAGAAACTGAAATAATAGATTACCTGAGAAGTGAAGGATTTGGAGTAGAAAATCCTACAGTGGTAATGTCACAGCATGATGGAACAATGTGTCTAACAAATTAAGGAAAACAGGTGGAATGGGAAGCATCTGATCACTTGCTACATAAAGATTCTCTTACAGGCTTGAGTAGGAAATGAGTACAAAAATTACAATGGAGTTGCACACCAATGTAAGGAGCAAGAAACAGTGGCAACTGTGACACAGTCAATGCTGTGTAGTGATAGACAAGTGAATTCCTATATGAAAGAGCAGTAGATGATGCAGGATGTAGTTGAAGATAATATATCACAGGAAGATGTTAAGCAACCTTCCGTAGTGTCTCTGCAGCAAATGGAGTGCAAAGGTAACAGCGGCTTTATTTAATAGAGATGGATAGACATATAAAGATCAATGAAAAATATATTACAGAAAATCCATAAGACCCAAAATGTTAGAAGTCTGATTAAACAAATGAACAGATAAGTCTGTCAATGAAATTTGTGTAATATAACAGAAGCAACTGGGCTATATTAATTTGCAGCTAAATTAATAACAGATATAGTCTTACCACCAAAACAGTGGGCAATAAGGTAAAGAAAGGGAAGAAATCAAATGCCATCATGGAAGTACATAGGTTCATAGGTAGGTACCAGGCTATCTGCACGAAGGCATTTATAAGCCTAGCCAGAATGTATTGGCTTTCGCCACCCCCTTAGATTAGTTCCCTGTGCCTCTGTCCAACAGAGCCATTGAAATGATCCCTGGGGTAAACTTTCTGTTTCCCATCCACTCATCAAGGTTTCTCTTGAAGAGTGTTAGTGAGGAGCTCTGCCTAATGTAGATTGGAATCTTGTTCCAAAGCATGGGAAGTCTCTGGGTCAGGAATCTATCCCTCCAGCATGTTCAATTTATTGTTGTTGTGAGGTTTAGATCCCTCAAACATGTGGATCGAGGGGATATGGTTTTCTTTAGGTGGAGCATGTCCATAAATTCTGAGTTGGACATGGCCTTGTATGTCAGGCAGAGATCACCTCTGAGTAGGCGGTATGCAACCGAGTACAGCTGGAGTTTCTTCAGTCGAGCTGCATAGGGCATCTGTTTGAGGCCAGTGATCCTCTTACTGAGGTACTTCTGTGGTCTTTCCAGCTGTTGCAGGTGTCTTGTAAGGTACATCCCAAATGGGGCGCTGTACTCTATGATGGGTCTGATGAGTGATGTGTAGAGGGGCACAATGACCTCTTTTGATCTGGATGCAAACCCTTTTGTGATTAGGTGGGCCACATAGAAGGATTTTCTAACCACTTTGGCAATGTGATTATCAAAGGAGAGATTACTATCTACTTGGGTCCCCAGATCCCTTATTGCATCTTCCATATTTAGGGGGCTACCACTTATGTGGTAGTTTGTGGGTACTTTGTTTTTTCCAAAGGGGATGACTATGCACTTTTTGGCATTTAGCTTGAGGTCATGGTTTTGACACCAGGTATCTGTCTCAGTGAGACCCTTTTGGAGGATGTCTGTGTCAGCCGGAGAGTCAATTATAGCCCCTAGTTTGCAGTCGTCTGTGAACTTGGTCAGCCATAGTCCTCCTGTGCTTGCCTGTACCTCTGAGAATTATATGCCAAACAGGAGGGGTCCTAGAACTGAGCCCTGGGGAATGCCACTTGTAACCAGTTTAGAGTCAGACCTAGCTTCCACAACTCTTACCATGTGGGTTCTGTCCATGAGCCAGTTGGCAACCCATCTCGTGACGTAGGGGTTTATGTATAGGCTGGTGAGCTTGTCTATAATACCAGAATGGGAGAATAGGGAATGGTGTTGAAGGCTTTTGCGAGGTCTAAGTAGGCTGTGTGGACCACCTTTCCCTTGTCTATAGCCTTGGTAACTGTCTGAAAGAAGTCCACCAGGTTTAGGAGGCATGATCTGCCCTTAACAAAGCCAAACTGGGTAGGGTACAGTGTTTGGCGATTCCCAATGTCTCTGTTAATGAGATCCATGATGATGTGCTCCATAGCCTTGATTAGACAGTTGGAGAAATTTTATTTCTGTTGTTGAGTGCACTCATTTTTTTTAATTGTAAACATTTTTTTGCAAAGGACTGCAATAAACATGATTTTTATTTTCTGTAACAACTTGGAGCCTGACAAAAGGAAAGAAGTGGCCTGCTCCTCCTTTGTGGGAAATAGCTCCATATGTGTTAGCACAATGTGTGTGTATGTATGCACAGTACGTGTCATGTATTTCATCTTTTACCTTGTAATTCTAGACAAAGAGAAAATATTTAGGGAAAAAGTACTCTTAATCGGTACTATTCCTTCAAAATAATTTCCAGATTTAGGAGGGATAGAACAAAATTTTGAGAACCAATTAGTTGTATTTCCCCAAATCTGGGAGAACTGAGACGTGTATATGTGCTTGTGTTTTGGACATTTAAGGTTTATGACCAAAAATTGATTAGTTTTTGGAGTCAATAAATGAAATGCATACATACATGCATGCACACGCACAAATAAAGTAAATATTTAGTTGCAGGGCTTCAGTAACAAGATGGAGGTGGGTTATTAATGTTCTATACATTTACAGAAACACAGCTGTGATGCCCCCCTCCACCCACACTTTCTGGCATCTTTGCATTGTAATTAGTGGTGATGGTAGATGAAAGATAAAATGATTTGCTAATAACTTGCATTTGTAATGCACAGGGACCTGTTTGCACACATTTAAAGATCACCAGTTGTGAATGTTCTTTATCATTTAATGCAATTGCTTACTAAAGCTGAGGGGTATGCTGAGACAAATTCGGGTATGAATATGTTTTATAAGCAAATGACTTAGACCTAAACTGGTTGAAAAAATGTATTATAAAGTGCAACTGACCTAGGTAATGCATTTTTATTATTATTTTTTTTGTATGCTAATCAGGCAGTACATAACACCATTAATAGTTTATCCTGCTGGTAGATATAAAACGTTGAGAAAAATGAAACTCTGATTTCATGCACAAAAGACTGAAAGAAATATTTACGTTTTGTTTGGGGAGGGGAAAATAACACATTGTTGAACAAAATGGATTTGCTGTTTTGACTGGTTTTGTCCTGAATTCTTACAGTTATCCAAACTGTTTATAAATGCCGCAATTTAAGTACTACGTTTGACATGTAAAGTCAACCTATTGCACAACGTGGAATGCATTGGATAAGGTACGTGTCATGCCATCTGGTATTGTCAATGTGATAGTATAGATTTACAACTACTTTTACTGTGGTGATGGTGATCTTAGAGTGCTGGGTCATTTCATAACATGGGAATGACCCATTAAGGAATGTGTAGGACACTTTGTAGAGAGACAGGTCTTTCAGTGTATCAGAGTAGTTAGGATTACTGAGACCTGAGATCTTTTTGTGGAGGAAACATTGAAGTATTTTGGGACCACTTTCAGCACTTATAGGATCATAGGAAGTTACTAGGCTATTGGCCCTGAGGCCCTTACAAGCCTAGCTAAGAATTTAGCCCATGTTCCTACAAGTCAGCACTCAATGCCCCTGTCCAGCAGGGACACAGGTGGAATCCCAGGGGTGTATTTTCTGTTCCCCCATCCAGTTATCCAAGTTGCATTTAAAAAGGGTTAATGAGGTACTCTGCTTGACGTGGAGTGGGAGTCTGTTCCATAGAAGGGGGAGTTTCTGGGACACAAATCTGTCCCACCAACAAGTCTTATTGATGTCACAGACTAGGTTGAGTTGCGCATGCTGGTTACTTGAGTGGAGCTTTACTTGCGGACATGCAGCAGTGCCATCAAGGCGGGGTCTGAGACTGCTTTGTATGCCAGACAGAGATCACCTCTGAGGAGTCTGTAGGAGACTGAGTAGAGGGACAGGGCCTTTAGCCTATCAATGTAAGGTAGATGCTTGAGGCCCTGGATTATCCTGGTGAGGAATCTCTGTGGTCTTCCCAGCTGCTGCATGTGCTTTGTGAGGTACATGCAGAAAAGGGCATTGTACTCAATAATGGGTCTTATAAGGGAAGAATACAGGGATGTTATGACCACCTTGTCCCTGGATGAGATACCCTTACTAATGAGGTGGGTCATGTAGAAAGCTTTCCATACAATGGAGGCAATATGGTGGTCAAAAGTCAGTTTGCTATCAACCTGGGTGCCCAAGTCCCTCATGACTGGATTGCATGCTTAGGACCTTGTTATTAATGTGATAAATTGTAGGGATGTCACTCTCCACAAAAGGGATGATGATGCATTTTTGGGCATTCAGTTTGAGGCCATATTTCTGGCACCAGTCATATGTTTGGGTGAGACCCTCTTGGAGGATGTCCACATCACTAGGGGTAACTGATGACAGCGCCCAGCTTGCAGTCAGCTGCAAACTTGGTCAGCCATAGCCCACTGGTTTTGGCCTGTACATCTGAAAAGTATATCCCAAACAACAAAGGCCCCAAGACCAATCCCTAGGGTACACCACTCATTACGGGTTGACTGCTTGAGGCAGGTTCCCCTATTTTGACTAGGTGGGTTCTGTCAGTAAGCCAGTTTGCTACCCATCTGGTAACATACAGATTGATGCCTAGTTGAGAGAGATTATCTATTGTACCCGAGTGGGGAGTAGTATCAAAGGCTTTAGCCAGGTCAAGGTAGGTGATATGCACCATCTTCCCCTTGTCATTCCACTGTCTTCATGGTTGATGCCACAATAACAACAGAAACTTGTATGTCATTTGAATTTTTTCCTCTGTAATTTGTCTTTGTTATGGCATAAATGCAAAGTGGTTTGCCACTGTTTCATGGCTGCTGTAATGTAGTTGATCACTATAGGGTGTATCTTTTAATTTTTAAGCACTCTTTCATCCGTGAATGTGGGTTACTGACAAAAGCTTTTCTGAAGTCTATTCATGCTGTCTTTAGAATCTTCCCCTTTTTACAGTTTTCCCTTAATGAATTTATTTAACAACAAATGATCCTTGGTTCCATATGACTCTCTTATTACCCTTTTGTTCTATTGACATGATTGAGTTTTGTTCTAAATGACTGCAAGTTCTATCGGCTTCAGTTCTAGTGTATAGCTTATACATTGTCAGAAGGCAAGTTATTGGCCTATAATTTTTAGGATAGCTTGCAGGTTAGCTCTTAAGGAGAAGTATTTTTTTTTTCTTTTGATTACCAAATTCGTGTCTGCTTGGGATGTGCATATAAATAGTTATTACTCATGGTTAAATATTCATAGAAAGATGTTAATACTTTTAGCCAGAAGTTAGGCAATGTGTCTGGGCCTGGGGTTTTCCAATTATGATCTTTTCTTAACTTTGTTTCAGTCTCTCTGGCTGGTACTTCATCCCAGTTCATATCCTGTACAGTTGAACAACTTATTCTTTCTTTTACTTTTTCTGTCCATGCAGCATCGTTGTTATATTCCACTGGAGCTTGGTCTCCTACAATAATACTATAAATACTGAATCAATTAGCAACTCAATTAGACAATAAAACAATAATGACAATAATAAACATTTAAACCAAAATAACCGCTTATAACCACCTCTAAAACAAAAATAAAATCGAGCTCTAAAAAACAATTGTAATGACAAGAGAAATTAAGTCAACTCACATTTCAAATCTCACTAAATAAAAATATGACAATAAAAATAATAATGTTAGAAAACTAATCAGACAAATAAATATATAAAACTATCACTAGTTCAAGTTGGAAAAAATATATTAAATAAAAACTGAAGATTATCATCTTGTTAAACTCTTAAGCTTCAGGATGCTGCTATTAGAGCAGCCTTCATTCAGTCCTGGCACACTATAGGCATTCAGTCTAATCTGCCAGACTAGCTCTAGTTCTTCCAGCTTTAATGCTGCCGGACCACCTCGTACATCCTGACAAACCGGTCAATCCCAAAAAATTAAAATATGATCAGGATGAGATGAAATATGCTTAGCCAAAGCATTTTCAAGTTTATTTTTTCTAATAGCATAAATATGTTCATAGAGGCGATCCCGAAGACGCCTCTCCGTTTTATCAATATAGAAAGCCATACAGGCCTGACACTGGGCAAGATAATCTATCATCTTAGAGTTACAATTCACTCTACACTTTAAAGTATACTGATGGTTATGCACCTTAAATCTATTGAATTCTATAATGTATTGACAATAGTTACAAGATTGACATTTATACATGCCAACAGTTCTAAAACATCCAGGTTGACGTTGTTTGAAGAAGGCTTTAAGATTTTTAGCTTTCTTATTCACAACTATAGGTTGATCTCCGACCTTATTAAATACACTGGGGTGTATTTAATAAGTGCCCAGTTTTTACATATGATGCGGAAACAAATATTAGTATTAGGAGCATGTTCCTGCATTAAGGAGCATGTTCCTGCATAGAGGTTATCCAGATTATATGGTTGATGACATTATAGAGGAGGTCTCGAATAAACATTTAAAATGATTTTATAAACCAATTTTAGAGAGTGCACAACATCAATATGAAGAGAATATTGCCCTTTTGTCAGCAAGTGATTCTAATGAATCTCTTGAGCCTAAGGTACAAGGACCTACTTTTATTACAGCCTACAACATTAATAATAATGTTTGTTTCCGCATCATATGTAAAAACTGAGCACTTTTTAGGAGTGACCCCAGTGTATTTAATAAGATCAACCTATAGTTGTGTATAAGAAAGCTAAAAATCTTAAAGCCTTCTTCGAACAACATCAACCTGGACGTTTTAGAACTGTTGGCATGTATAAATGTCAATCTTGTAACTATTGTCAATGCATTATAGAATCCAATAGATTTAAGGTGCATAACCATCAGTATACTTTAAAGTGTAGAGTGAATTGTAACTCTAAGACGATAGTTTATCTTGCCCAGTGTAAGGCCTGTATGGCTTTCTATATCGGTAAAACGGAGAGGCGACTTCAGGATCGCCTCTATGAACATATTTATGCTATTAGAAAAAATAAACTTGAAAATGCTTTGGCTAAGCATATTTCATCTCATCCTGATCATAGATTTAAATTTTTGGGGATTGACCGGGTTTGTCAGGATGTACGGGGTGGTCCAGCAGCATTAAAGCTGGAAGAACTAGAGCTAGTCTGGCAGATTAGACTGAATGCCTATAGTGTGCCATGACTGAATGAAGGCTGCTCTATAAGCAGCATCTTGAAGCTTAAGAGTTTAACAAGATGATAGTCTTCAGTTTTTATTTAATATATTTTTTCCAACTTGAACTAGTGATAGTTTTATATATTTCTGTGTCTGATTAGTTTTCTAACATTATTATTTTTATTGTCATATTTTTATTTAGTGAGATTTGAAATGTGAGTTGACTTAATTTCTCTTGTCATTACAATTGGTTTTTAGAGCTCAATTTTATTTTTGTTTTAGAGGTGGTTATAAGCAGTTATTTTGGTTTAAATGTTTATTATTGTCATTATTGTTTTATTGTCTAATTGAGTTGCTAATTGATTCAGTATTTATAGCACTATTGTAGGAGATTTTATTTGTCTGAAGAAGTTTGTACATAGTACCAAATGAAAAGCGCTTCATTTATTAAAGGACTTGTTATTACTTCTTGTTCGGGTGCTGTTTGCTTGCTGCAGTTCCACTTTTTGGGTTTTATTATTTTGGTTTTTGCCTTGGTACAAGTTTAAATTCATATGGTATGTTAGAGATGTATTTACACAATGTTACTGAAGGCAAAGCTCTCACATAAAAGTACTCCTAATATCAATAAGGTTTTCAGTAGTACAAATACACCGATCACGCACAATTCAAAGCAGAAACATACACCCATATAGGGTGAGGCATTTAAATGTAACCTACCTAAACCCCAAAGACCTTCTAGGTGAAGTACACAAACTCTCTTAGTAACCCTGAATGCACTCTTTCAAAACAACACCCACATCAATCTATACTGCCACATCTTGTGGAGCCTCTACTTGTAACCCCATATGCCAAGCCACCACAGAATCTAACATTCTAGTCAATGGAGGCCCCATTGTGAGATACACTGATGTCCCTCTCACCAGGTGGAGTAAAGAGAAAGTCACGGTCAGTTGCTTATCCAGGGCCAGGATCCACCATATTACGAATGCATTTAGGCCGTTGGACCACAAGTACATGCATGATTCAGTCATAGACTATGTGGGTGTAAATGACCTGAGATGTACCTCCCTGGATAACATGGCGGGACATCGTGGAGCTCTCACAATGTGCCTCTCAGGCTGGTATGAGCGTAGCATTAAGTAGCATTTTACCTTCTCTAAGGATGATGCCACACTATGAAGAAAAGATGACTGACTTCAATAACTGGCTTAGGTTTTGGTGTCATTCCAAGGTGATGCAATATTTGTCAGCATGGAAGGATATGGTTAACAGACCATGTTGCTTTACCAGAGATTATCTGTACCTCTCCCTTCTAGACTTTCAAGTATTAGCTAAAAAATTGTCTTCCCTGCATAGTTTTATTAGGTAATGCCAAATTAAAATTAATTCTGAAATATCAAATCAAAATAAAGAAAATCTAACAGTGTTATTGCTCAATGCTGGGAGTCGAAACAAAAACTTCACTCCCTAGAAGCTCTCTTGACCTTATAGAATGCTGATGTCTATGCAGTCACTGAGAAAGCCAAAGAAAGCTCTGTTTTTGGAGACAGGTAGATACCAAATGGTAGAGGTGTGATGGGGAAGAAAGAGGTAATTTTAAATATATATTTTTGGAAGTGTAATGAGATGGCAGACTTAAAAATGAGAATTAGGGAATGATACATGCTGAATAATGTTTTGGAGGCAGAATGAGCTTTAAAATAAGGCATGATTTGAATGAGCTATGTAATGTTTGACTGACCGTGACTGGATAGATTATAAATGATGTTTAATGTTTGCAACTAAAAATATTTCAATGTGACTTGTTTTCATTTATATAAATGTGGATTAAGTTATCAGTTGTGACATAGACAAAGATGTTTTCTGTTAAAAAAAAAAAAAAAAAGGAAAAGAAAACAACCTCGACATCTAGAAATAAAGTCCAAGCTATAAACTGATTTACCCATCCAATACTACATTACAGTTTTGGGGTAATTGGCTCTTCCCAAAAGGTACTGGATCAGCTGGACAGAAAAACAATAAGAATGCTTCACATTTACCAAACGAAATATAAATATCAGTTTATAACAAGATTAAATATTCCATACTCGGAGGGTGGTATAGGCCTTCTCAAAACTGATTACGTGTATAGATCTGCAGCCGTGGGACTGCATACATATCTGCTGACCTCATCAGATCTAAACAATCTTGGAAGAGACTAAGTCAAGGATGAACACTCTGCTTAGTTTAGCAGAATCATTCAACAAGCAAGCAGAAATGGAAATCAAACCTGAAGTCGACAAAAATCATACAGCTACTGAATGTGCAAAAAAAACAAAGGAAAGCATGCAACATGGATCAGTTGGAAGAAAAAATGTGGAAAAGCCATAAATACAGTAAGAAGTATAGAGATCTCCTGGAACAACCTGATAAGGGTTTGACAAAGGAATGGATAAGGGGACACTAGCTGAAGCCAGAGGATGAAAGGGTAATAATAGCAGCCCAGGATAGTGGACTACACAAACAGTAGTTTACAAAGTCCATTGAACATGTGGGAGAAGCAGACAAATGTAGGTTCTGTAAAGAAAAAGAATTAGAAAGAGGTACATACCTTGTTGCTGGGTGTGATATACTTATGGCAGAGTGCCTATTCCCTGAAAGACACAATCGTGTGGGAAGATGGTTCCATTGAGGATTGTGCAAACACCACAGCAGAGAAGTAGCTAAGAAGCATTGGGAACACGAGCCACAAAGTATTGTAGAGAATGATGAATTGTACATCAGTTATAATCAGCCATTACCAACAAACCCAAAAAGTAGATGCGAGACCACCAAACATATATTAGTTCGGGAAAAAGGCACAAAAGTAGAATCGATCACTGAAGTTGCTACACATTGCCATTACAGTGTCTTGCATACATCAAGACACAAAATCATAAAATATCAAGATTTGTAGGCAGAAGCAAGACCAGTGTGGAGGAAAAATACCCAGACAGTTCCAATAGTAGTAGTAGGAGCAATGGGTTGAATAAAAAAAAAATTGCTGTCATGTTTAGATATGCTACCCATACATGTAACTCTGTTTGAACTGCAGGAATCACTTCTGGGCCCATTATGGGTTCTATGAAGAGCACTTTTGGATAACACAGGTTGAAGCAATACTAATTTCATGAAGTTTAAACATACCCTGACTTAGGAATGTGGTCCCTTTCCATAACAGTATTAGAAACCCAAAAGATATGCAGAAATTAAACCGTACCTCTGACACATCCACTTAAATGGTATGTTTATAAAATAACATGCAACCTATCCAAGTTTAACCTAGACATATGCATTACTGCCTTAGTATCTTTTAAATGGACTATCCAAAAAATACTACCCTTACATGTTGCTTTACAAAATTACCCAGGAAGCTGTAACAGACACTGAAATATGGCTTTGTAACTCAGAACTCATGCTCAACCACCTCCCCAAAAAAATACTGCTGTTTTCTCCAGAGCGCACTCTCATAGGTTCATAGGTTGGTACTAGGCTATCGGCCCTAGGGCCTATACAAGCCTAGACATAACAATTCCCTGGCTATTTCTTCCCACACTATTTACTTCCCTGGAACCCTGTTGAGCAGGGTGACTGACGTAATCCCCAGGGTGAATTTCCTTTCTCCCATCCAATCATCAAGGTTCCTTTTGAAGAGGGCCATAGAGGCGCTCTGCTTGACATGTATGGACAGTCTATTCCAGAGTCTGGAGAGTCTCTGGGTCAGGAACCTATCCCTCCAACATGTTTTGTTTATTGTGATGACAAGATTTAGATCCCTGGAGTGTGTGGCTCTGAGGGATCAGGATTTCTTTAAGTGTAGCATGTCCAACAGCTCTGGGTTTGACATGAAATTGTATGTTAAGAAGAGATTGCCTCGGAGTAGACGATATGTGACTGAGTATAGCTGGGTTTTTTAAGGCGGTCAGCATAGAGCATCTGCTTTAGGCCTGTGATTCTTTTAGTGAGGTATTTCTGCGGCCTTTCCAATTGTTGCAGATGTCGTCAGAGGTACATACCAAATGAAAAATATTTAAAATCCTCTCATCTAATAATACACCATCTGAAGTCACTTCTAATAGCAAATAATGAGGGAGGATAGTGGATTATTATAAGTAATACTGAATAAGAATAACAATGACTACAATACTAATAATAATGATAAAAGTGGATGATGACGACTAAGTTAGCAGATGACTGCAAGCTAGAAGCAGTCACTGAATCCTCATATGACTTGGCCACTTTGCAGGGAGGTTTGTCTCAAATAACTGGTGTCAAAATTCTGGTCTGAAACTAAATACTAAAAAAATGCATTATTGTATCTTTTCATAGGTTCATAGGTTCATAGGTTGATACTAGGCTGTCTGCCCTAGGGCATTTATAAGCCTAGCCAGAGTGTGTTTAGCTTTCACCACCCTTTTAGATTAGTTGACTGTGCCTCTGTATAGTAGGTCACAGAAGGTAGCCCTTTTAAGGTTAGTTTACTGTACCTCTGTGAAGCAGGGACACAGAACAGATCCGAGGGGTAAACTTACGATCTCCCATCCACTCGTCAAGATTTATCTTGAAGAGGATCAGTGAGGGGCTCTGCCTAACATGGATTGGGATTTTGTTCCAGAGTGAGGGGAGCCTCTGGGATATGAATCTGTCCCTCCAGCATGTCCTATTTATTTCTGTGCTGAGGTTCAAGTCCCTGGAGCATGTAGCTCTAAGGGATTTGGATTTCCTGAGGTGAAGCATGTCCATTAATTCTGGGTTGGACATGGCTTTATACATCAGACACAGATCGCCTCTGAGTAGGCGGTACGCAACTGAGTAGAGCTGGAGTTTCTTTAGCTGAACTGCATAGGGCATCTGTTTGAGCCCCTTGATCCTCTTGGTGAGATACCTTTGGGGTCTTTCCAGTTGCTGCAGGTGTCGGGTAAGGTACATCCCAAATGGGGCATTGTACTCAATTATGGGCCTGATAAGTGATGAGTAGAGGGGCACAATGACCTCTCTTGATCTAGATGTGAACCCTTTCATGATAAGGTGGGCTATATAGAAGGTCTTTCTAACCACTTTGGCAATGTGATTGTCAAAGGAGAGATTGCTATCTACTTGGGTCCCCAAGTCCCTAATTACTTCTTCCGTACTTAATGGATTACCACCTATGTGGTAATTTGTGGGCATTTTGTTTTTCTCAAAGGGGATGACTATGCACTTTTTGGCATTTAGCTTTAGGCCATGGCTCTGGCACCAGTTATCCGTCTCTGTGAGACCCTTTTGGAGGATGCTTGTGTCAGGCAGAGAGTTGATTATGGCACCCAGTTTGCAGTCATCTGCGAACTTGGTCAGCCATAGTCCACCCATGTTAGCCTGTACCTCGGAGAAATATATACTGAACAAGAGAGGTCCCAGGACTGAGCCTTGTGGGACACCACTTGTAACAGGTTTAGAGTATGACATGGCACCTGCTATTCTGACCATGTGGGTTCTATCCCTGAGCCAGTTTGCAACCCATCTTGTGACATAGGGGTTGATATTTAAGCTGGTGAGCTTATTTATGATGCCCGAGTGGTGTATTGTGTCGAAGGTTTTTGCGAGGTCCAGGTAGGCTGTGTGGGCTACCTTCCCTTCATCTATGGCTTTGGTAACTGTTTCAAAGAAGTCAACCAGGTTCAAGAGGCAAGATCTGCCCTTAACAAAGCCGAATTGGGTAGGATCCAGTGTCTGGAGGTTCCTAATGTCTTTGTTTATGATTTCCATGATGATACACTCCATAGCCTTGAGAACCAGGCTAGTCAGGCTTATAGGGCGATAGTTTCCGGGGTCTGTTATGGCACCGCCTTTGTGGAGTGGGACCACTGTTGCTGTACGCCATTCCTTGGATACATATCCTGTAGTAAGGCTGAGATTGAACAGTGACTTTATGTGAGGGTTCAGTTCTTCTTGGAGCTCGTGTAAGACGCAGCCCGGGACACCGTCTGGTCCCATTGATACTGTGTTTTTTTGCTTTAGAGAGGGCAGCTCTCAACTGTGCATCTGTGATGTCAGGGAGGCTACACTCTGTTGGGATAGACATTTGCTCTTTTGGGGGGGAGGGGGGGAGAAGTTTGCACTGAACCTGTCTGCCAGGATGTTGGCAATGTCTGTGGATTCAGTGTATTTTTTGTCATTTTGCACTAACTCAGAGCATATCTGGTAGTTGCCTCCCAGGTTTCTGACATAACTAAAGAAGGCCTTGTGATTATCTTTAGCGTCTTGTGCAATTTTTCTTTCGAAGCTGGCCTTAGATGATTTTATGAGGGATCGTAGTTTCTTGCTAGTACTGATCAGTGATGCCTTCCTTTTTTGGGATTTTGCTCTGTCATGTAGTAGCATTCTCCTTCTGTTGTACAGCTTATTTATGGCTGGGGTCCACCAGACAGGTCTCCTGCCTTTGGAGGAGTGAGTCTTGGTTTTATTTGGGATAACATGCTCCATGCATTCCTGTAGGTGTCCATAGAATGCTTTTGTAAAGGATTCTGCATTTTGGGCCATATTTTCCACTGGCCCGAGGGCTTTGAAGGATTCCACCTCAGTTTTGAGAAGTGTGAAGTTTGCTTTTGAGAAGTTCTTCACCGTGGTTTCCTTGGCTAGGGGTGGGGATGGAATATGGATGTCCAGTGAGATTTGTTTAGGGTCTGATCTTACCAATGAGGGGTATACCTCTGGTGTGGAACATTGAGACCCCATGTTGGTGATGACCAGCTCCAATATGTTTTCCCCTCTTGTGGGAGTGGTGACCAGTTGTTCCATAGCATTTGAGTTTATAAATTCTAGGAACCATTGGGCGAGGGTGTTTGGGCTTGAGTACTTTTCCCAATTGATGATTGGGTAGTTGAAGTCACCCAATATAATAGTGTTTGGTGAGACGTTCATATTCTCCAGTGTTCTCAGGAAAGCCGAGTGAGGTTCCTGTGTTTTGGGAGGGTGGTCTGTAGCAGGCTACAAACTGAAAGGCAGTTTTGCCCACTGTTAGTTGCACATGGATGGTCTCCGATGCTTCGTGCAGTGCCACTAACCTGGAGGTGTGGGTATCTTCGATAAATATGGATACTCCCCCTCCTTTTGTGGTTCGGTCCGAGTTTTGGGGCCAGAAAGCATGGTATGAAGTATAACCTGTTAGTGCTGGGGTGCTCTCAGGAGCCTTGAACCAGGTTTCTGTTACTGCACAGATATCGATATTCTCCATACTGAGGAGAGTCTTGAGTGCGTGCATCTTGAGGTTTAGACTTCTGGCGTTGAGCAGCATTACCCTTAGTTTTTTTTTTCTTTGTGTTGTCTATGGGGGTGGGTTTGTCTTTTGAGCCTTGCCTAAAAAAGGCACTATGGGGGAGGCAAAAGCCTTTGCCAGTATTCAAAAACCCAGGGGTGACAGGTGCAAGCCATCCCTAGCGAAGCAACGTGGCTTGTCGAGCATGTCATCTGAGGCTGACAGACATTGGATCCCCTTTGAATTACACCAATACTTTAGCCAATTGTTGAAATTGATCATTTTGTCTTTATACTGTGGCATCATTCTTAGTGAGGGTAAGATGCTACTCAAGGTCAGGGTCATACCGGCCTGGGCTACATGATCAAAGAGCTCCTGTACGTCTTTTTTCATGTAGTCCAGGGAGGTACATCTCAGGTCATTCACACCAGCATGGACAATGATGGAGTCATATTTGTACTTGCTTTGGAGTGACCTGAGTGCTTGTGTTATGTGACGGATCCTGGCACCCGACAGGCAGCTTACAGTGACCTTCTCCTTGTTCAGCCTGGTGAGTGGGACATCAGTGTTTCTGACAATAGAGTCACCTAATACAAGTGTATTAGGTGTGTTGTTTAGCCTTAAGGGCTGTGACTGTGTGGCACACTGACTTTGTGAGCTATGTGCTACGTGGATATTGTTTTGTGGTAGGTGTTGCTTGAATGTCTGCTTTGGAGGTCTCTGCTGCTTAGGCAGATTTTTATTTAGAGCCTCCGACTATGTTTTTGTGTGTTTATGTGTTTGATTTGCTGATGTGATAGGTCTATGTGAGACTGGAGTTGTGGTGTGTGTGGTTACCTTCTCCTCCTGACAGGCTGTGCCAGTACTGGGTTGAGAGAGCTTAGCCTCCAGTTTGGCTATATAGTTGCATCTCTCACATATATTTGAGCTTGTTGGGAGGAGGAGAGGGTGGTCTGTATACATAAGTCAGTTGTAACATTGCCTCAAGATTCCCAGATTCACCAGCTGGACTGGAGAGTAAACTCAAAACTGACCTTTGGACATTCCTGAATAATATAGGGAACTACTTATTGACTGATCAGAAAGAATCAATAGTGAGCAAGTGCTTAGAAGGAGTATAAGAGGATGTAGTGCTTTAGTTTGTGTTTACCTATGAGATTACTTATACGAGTAAGTGCAGGGCTTTAGAATGAAAATAGAGTGCTTAATCAGAGATGTAGAGCAGTTTTAAGGGAAAAAGTGAAGAGCAGACTTTGTGGAGCTGGGAATAGTTTAAACCTGTTTCGCTGCCCGATGCTGCTCTGAGCGCAAGAACATGCAAAAAGAGAGTTGCAGGGTTTTGAGAGAGAGAGAGAGATCAAGGAGTTTAGAATTGACCCAAAATGGCCAATAAAACTACAGCTTCTATGCAGTAACCACTCCTACAGGGACAGGCAGGCTGCTCAGTGTTAACCACTGCCACTGGTGAACACAGAGACTTCCCTTTAGCCCAAGCAAGCACTGGCCTCCAAGAAACTTACAAACAGTTCAGAACAGCAAATTTGTAACTGAACTTTCTTAAATTTCAGAAAGTGGGACAAAAGCAAGATTTTTTTGTTTTCTCTTTTTTTGTTTTAGTTTAAAGGTAGCAGAGATACACAAGTAGCAAAATATTCACAACAGTGCAATAAATGACTCCACACTTGAGTGCTAGACCAAAGTCAGGTAAAATGCAATTTTAAGAGAAAAAAATGATTTTAAATTAAGTGCAACACAGGAAATGCAGTAAACAGGCTCTAGATGTGTTCTAAATACTGTTTCTAATATAGATATAAACTTTAGCAAGCCGGAAAACACCGAAAACTAGGCGGCAAAGCAGTAATTCTAAACAAAAAAATCAGAAGAAAATACTTAAAATCTCAAAAGTGGCTCCTTCCTTCTCTCAGCGTTTTCTCCCCTTGGTAGGTGCTTCAGCAACAACTAGCAAGCCTGGAAAGATGCCAAAAATACAAGGCAGCAGGGTTTTTAGAGAGAGAGATCAAGGAGTTTGGAATTGACCAAAAATGGCCAATATAACTACAGCTTCTAGGCAGTAGCCACTCCTACAGGGACAGGCAGGCTGCTCAGTGTTAACCACTCCCACTGGTGAACACAGAGACTTCCCTTTAGCCCAAGCAAGCACTGGCCTCCAAGAAACTTACAAACAGTTCAGAACAGCAAATCTGTAACTGAACTTTCTTAAATTTCAGAAAGTGGGAAAAAGCAAGATTTTTTTTGTTTTTTATTTTTCTGTTTTAGTTTAAAGGTAGCAGAGATACACAAGTAGCAAAATATTCACAACAGTGCAATAAATGACCCCACACTTGAGTGCTAGGCCAAAGTCAGGTAAAATGCAATTTTAAGAGAAAAAAACGATTTTCAATTAAGTGCAACACAGGAAATGCAGTAAACAGGCTCTAGATGTGTTCTAAATACTGTTTCTAATACAGATATAAACTTTAGCAAGCCGGAAAACGCAGAAAAGTAGGCGACAAAGCAGTAATTCTAAACAAAAAAATCAGAAGAAAATACTTAAAATCTCAAAAGTGGCTCCTTTCTTCTCTCAGCGTTTTCTCCCCTTGGTAGGTGCTTCAGCAACAACTAACAAGCCTGGAAAGATGCCAAAACCACTACCCCTAGGAACTACCACACTGACAATACACCTATAAGAGTTGACCCAGTTGTTTAGGATTTGGGAACTTGTGTGGACAATGACTTAACTTTTGACCATCAACTGTCTGCTGTTGTAAGAAAATCCTTCTATATTGCACAGATTATAAACAAAGGGATTGTGTCAGATTTATGCATGTCACTGACCCCATTTACTCAGCCTTCATTCATTCCAATAATTGAACATAATGCCCCATTTGGCATGTATCTGTTCAGACACATGCAACAACTGGAGCTCCTACAAAGATACTTTACTAAAAGGATACAAGGCCTAAACAACAAGTCCTACATGGACCAACTGAAACCCCTGTCACTATACTCTGTATCCTCCAGACTCCTAAGATGCAACCTGTGTCCGGCATTGCCTAGGCTTCTAAACCTCTTCTGCAACATTAATAAAACAGTTTGGAGGGAGAGGTATATTTCACAGAGGATACTGCCACTGTGCAACAGACCCCCCATTAGGGTTACCACCTGTCCCTCATTGAGTGGGACAGTCCTACTTTGGGCAGTTGTGTCCTACGAAAAAAACTAAAAATTGGCAAAAGTCCTGACATTTTAAGACAAAATATATTTCTTAAGTTTTCTTGAATAGTTGCATAAAACTGAACCGGCCTATGCACTACAAATGGGCTGATGTAGCTTCAAAATGCTTTATCTTAGGCATGGGTCCACTTAAATTATTATTCTCATGAGGGATAATATGCAATTATCACCCATGGGACAGGTAAGGCCACTCTATAACAAAGTGGTATAGGTTATTTCAAACACAAAAAGGGAAATAAGCTAGATTAAATGGCCAGCAAGAGCAGCTAATCTAGTACTTACCTTACCTATGAACCTATAATCTTACATGTGATGTGCATACACAAAAATGCATAAAAAACACGCCAAAAACCTGGAATGCTGTAGAGATCCAGAAACATTCACACCAACGCAACAAAAATATTCATTTCCTTTCGGCTGTTCCCATTAGGGGTCGCCACAGTGGATCATCTGTTTCCATTTCTTCCTCTCCTCTGCATCTTTCTCAGTCACACCAACCACCTGCATGTACTCTCTCACCATA
>NC_056732.1:186307070-186309570 GCF_019279795.1 Protopterus annectens | reverse complement strand
CTCAGTCATTGTCCACGCTGGTGTAAACAACCTGAGACGTACCTCCTTGGACTACATGAAAAGAGACATTGAGGAGCTCTCTGATTATGTAGCCCAGGCAGGTATGACCCTGACCTTGAGCAGTATCCTACCTTCACCAAGAATGATGCCACAATACAGAGATAAGATGATCAGCTTTAACAATTGGCTTAAACTCTGGTGTCATTCAAAGGGATCCAATGTCTGTCTGCCTGGGATGACATGCTGGACAAGCCACGCTGCTTCGCAAGGGATGGCTTGCACCTGTCACCCCTGGGATTCCGGATATTGGCAAAGGCTCTTGCCACCCCATAGTGCCTTTTTAGGCAAGCCTCAAATTCTAAACCTACCACCCTAGAACACAAAAAGGAAAAAACTAAGGGTAATGCTGCTCAATGCCAGAAGTCTAAATCTCAAAATGCACGCACTCGAGGCCCTTCTCAGTATGGAGAACATCGATGTCTGTGCAGTGACAGAAACCTGGTTCAAGGCTCCTGAGAGCACCCCAGCACTATCAGGTTTTACCTCTTATCATGCATTCCGGCCCAAAATCCGGACAATACCAAGAAAGGAGGGGGGGGTATCCATATTCATCAAGGACACCCACACCTCAAGACTGGTGGCAACGCACGATGCATCGGAGACCATCCAGGTGCAATTAACCATAGGCAAGACTGCTCTGCAAATTGTAGCATGTTACAGGCCACCCTCACAAACTCAGGAACCTCACATGGCCTTCCTGAAAACACTAGAGGGATAAATGTATCACCAAACACCATCATACTAGGTGACTTCAATTACCCTAATATAGACTGGGAACACTACTCAAGCCCAAACACCCTAGCCCAAAAGTTCCTGGAATTCATAAACTCAAATGCCATGGAACAACTAGTCACCATCCCCACAAGAGGAGAAAACATACTTGATCTCATCATCACGAACATGGGAGCACAATGTTCAACACCGAAGTATACCCCTCACTGGTGAGATCAGATCACAAACTAATCTCGCTGGAGGTCCTCATCCCACCCCCACCTGAAATAAAAAAGACCACAGTAAAGAACTTCTCGAAAGCCGACTTCACACTTCTAAAGACTAGTGTGGTCTCCTTTAAGGCCCCCTAGCCGGCGGAAAACAGTACTCAAGCCGCTGAATCACTTACAAATGCCTTCTACCAGCACCTGCAGGACTGCATGGATAAGGCAATCCCAAGCAAAACAAAGACTCTTTGTACCAAAGGCAAGCGTCCAGTCTGGTGGACCCCAGCCATAAACAAACTCTACAACAAAAGGAGGAAGCTACTACAAGATAGAGCAAAATCCTTAAAAGGTAAGACACCCTTGATCACTATAAGTAAAAACTAAGAGCTCTCATAAAATCATCCAAAGCAAATTTTGAGAGAAAAATAGCTAAAGACTCAAAAGACAATCATAAGGCCTTCTTTAGCTATAAAGTTAGAAACCTGGGAGGAAACTCCCAGATATGCTCAGAACTAGTTCAAAATGATGTGAAGATTACTGATCCTACAGACATTGCCAACATACTGGCTGACAGGTTCAGTGCAAACTTCTCCCCCCCAAAAGGAGAGATATCTATACCAAGCGATTGCATCCCCCAAACATCTCCAACGCCGAAGTGAGAACTGCTCTCTCCAAAGCAAAAAACACAGCATCCATGGGACCTGATGGTGTCCCCGGCTGTGTGCTCCATGAACTCAACGAGGAATTAAACCCACAGCTAGGACAGCTGTTTAATCATAGTCTTACCTCTGGATACGCACTCCAGGAGTGGCGCACTGCAACTGTGGTCCCACTTCACAAAGGCGGTGCCTCCACTGACCCTGGAAATTACCGGCCCATTAGCTTGACAAGCTTTATCTGCAAAGCCATGGAGAGGATCATAATGGACCTCATAAATAAAGACATAGGGAATTTGCAGACTTTGGATCCATCCCAGTTTGGCTTTGTCAAAGGCAGATCATGCCTTCTAAACTTGGTTGACTTTTTCGAAACAGTCACCAAAGCCATTGATGAGGGAAAGGCAGTCCATACTGCCTACCTCGATCTGGCGAAGGCCTTCGATACAATACCCCACTCGGGTATCATTGAAAAACTCATCAGCTTAAATGTTAACCCATACATCACAAGATGGGTTGCAAACTGGCTGAGTGACAGAACCCACAGGGTCAGAGTTGCGGGCGCCATGTCAGACTCAAAGCCTGTCACAAGTGGTGTACCACAGGGCTCAGTCCTGGGCCCACTCTTGTTTGGCATCTACTTTTCCGAAGTACAAGCAAACACAGGAGGATTATGGCTGACGAAGTTTGCATATCACTGCCAACTGGGCCATAGTAGAAAACACATCTGACACAGATATCCTTCAGAAGGGTCTCACAGAAATGGATAACTGGTGCCAGAGCCATGGCCTAAAGTTAAATGCCAAAAATGCATAGTCATACCCTTCGGAAAAACAAGGTTACCCC